>NC_087345.1:129224414-129527444 GCF_030014295.1 Loxodonta africana | reverse complement strand
CAAGTTAATATTTGTATGCTTATGATGTGAAAATTAAAGATCAAAATTACTTTTATTTTATTAAGCATCATTTAATGAAAAGATCATTGTTTTCCCCCACTGAATTGCAGTGTTGTTTTTTCAAAATCAAGGTTACCATACATTTGGCAGTCTATTTCTGGTCTCTCTTCTGGTCTGTTGATCTATCCTTGAGCCAGTACTATCGAAAACCTAACCAAATCAATCTCATTGCCATCGAGCTGATTTCAACTCACAATGATCCTTTAAGACAGAGTAGAACTGTCCCATATGGTTTCCAAGGAGCAGCTGCTGAATTCAAACTGCTGCCCGTAGGTAGATGATAGGTAGACTAGAACAGATTTGACAATATTGAACTTCAGTATGATAACCTTTAGAAATGAGATCAACAGGACTTTTTTTTTTAATTAATTTTTTTTGTGCTTTAAGTGAAAATTTACAAATCAGGTCAGTCTCTCATACAAAAATTTACATACACCTTGCTATACATTCCTAATTGCTCTCCCTCTGATGAAAGAGCACAGTAGTTCCCTCCCCTCTCTCTCCTCATGAACAGAACATTTTTAAAGTGAACACTTAACATCTATATAGAAAGAGCTTTGAAGAAAATGATCAAACCAAGTATTCCAATAGGAAAAAGTACAGAATACCCTCTATTAGACTTAGATTTTCAGTAATACATGCAATAGCTATGAACCGTTGACGCCCCAAAATTATTCTCAAGCCTTGAAATACTTTTAAACTTTCTTTTGATGTAGGACATATTTAACATATTAAATATTTACTTTGATGTAAAATTCAAGTTTTCAGGATCATAACAGGTACAAATGAACCTAATAAGCAATTGTGACAATTACAAAATTATTACTACATGACTTCTGCCATCCTAGTGTGTCATAGTGTGGAGACAATTGCACAAAACTAAGCAGAAGGTGATGACTAGTTGACACAGAAAACAGCAAGATGAGTACTTGAGAAAAAAAATTTTTTTTTTTTTTTTTTTTAAGAAGAGATGGATTCTTATCCAAAAGTTTGGAAAGTTTTCTTGAAAGAGGTAGAATTTGAGTCATACTTTAAATAATTACCTGATAATGATGGGGCAATATAGCAGAAAAAACATACACACTAGAAAAAGAGACATGCTTGCTTGACAGCACGAAGGTTCTTAAGAATAGGTCAGGATCGAAGAGGTAATCTAGGTGTCCTCGTGAACATGGAGGTAGAAGTCATGGAATATAAAGGCGTAAAAGAAGGTAGATTTTGTGAAACTGGGAGAACTTCCCACAGCAGGCAGAGAGTTTGGCTTTCTTCGTTATGCGGTGAGTATCAAATAATTCAACATGTGCCATAAATTTGTCACTGTAATCTGTAATTTAAAAAAAAGTTTAATTGAGTAATAGTTCCAAAATCATATCCCATAAGAACTTATTTTCTAAATCTTTTTTGTGTTCCAATGATTTTCTGTTTTGAAAGATATTGCCTTACGTGAAATAGGTTCCAAATCGTTCAAAGTTTAATTGTAACTGGATCTCTTTATGCACCCTCTATTTCAGTGATGGAATTCTTTTGCTCCATGAATTCATAAAAAAAAACTCTTGTGTTGTCTTCAATGTATTTCTGTTTTGCAGAAATGAGAGAAGAAAGGGTGACTTACTCTGAGTTGCCACTTCAAACTTCATCCCAGCGGTGGAGAAGAATGCCTGAAGGATCTGGAACCAAAGGGATCAAGTGTTTTGAACCTATGGGTATATGGCTTTTTCATGTTTGTTTGATTTTACTTCATATTTTAAAAGGATGCCTAAAATATGTATTAAATTAAACACTGCAACTGCACATGCAGGCTTTTCCACATAAATAAACACAAATATAATCTTTATATCCTTAAAATGCAGATTATCACTTTTAAAAATTACACCACCTTCAATATGGTCTTCGATGCAGAAATTAAATGTTTTTCAAGTGAGTAAATATATATTACATAAAGTGATTTTATTTACCACATTTATTCTCTGTAAGATATCAGAATCCCAATACTGATAATTTGAGAAATAAAGAAAATTAATCATGGATTCTCCCCTTCTATGAATTTGTGGCTGTCTTATTTATATAATTTTCAAAAACACAATTGCCATCATCACGTGTTCAAATTTTTTTTTCATTTAGCGTTTTATCATTATAATGTTTCTATCTTACTACTTTAATTTCATTTTCATCATTTACTGACCACACATGATTATAGGCATTTTGGGCAATAGCCCTATCATTTGAGTAATTGTTTGCCTCTGTATTTTAACTGATATCAATAGCACAGTGACGAGCACTTTGGGCAATCAACCTTTTGAATATCTAAGTATTGAACTAATTCTTTAGGAGAGATTTCCACTAGTGTAAATACCTAAGTGTGTGAGTGATATTCTGGTTCTTGTTACATATTGATAAAATGACTTTTTATAATTGTGTAACAAAAATAAAATCAATTAGAAAAAAATTGTTCAAATCGTAATGCCACTTGTCTGTATATTTTCTTTTCAATGTTTTTTTAACATTAATCCACACATGTAGAAACTGGACTATATGGTATTAAGCACTTTACCTCAAGAGGTGGCAATCAAGAACCTCTCCAGGTCTCAGGCTCAGTTAGCTGGCAATGACTGTTGGGTTGCAACAGGCCACACAGCCCACACTTGGTAGATGTTCTGTGTTAGGGTTGATGACTTATTATAAAGTTAGAAAGTTTGAAAAAGGGAAAAAGGAATTATATCAATAGATCTATCAAAAATAATATTTGGATGAATTTTCTAACCGTTTTTATATTGATTTGAGTGTATACTTATACTACACACACACACACACACACATATATATATATATATATATATGTAAGACCAAAACCACACCTATTGCCATTGAGTTGATTCTGACTCATAGCAACTTTACAGGACAGAGTAGAAGTGCCCCATAGTGTTTGCAAGGCGTGGCTGAAGGATTTGAATTCTCAACCTTTTGGTTAGCAGCAAATCTCTTAACAACTGCACTCTAATATACGTGTGTGTGTGTGTACACATATATAATATACTTATATACACATATACATTTATATACAAATACATATATATCATTTAAAAAGATTAATAACTTTACTTCTAAAATTATTTCTGGTTTATTCTAAAGCTGTCATTTTATGGATATGCAGAAAAATGTAGATTCATATTTACATATTTATGCAATTAGAATGTTACATATTGCAAATACAAAACGTGACTAATATTTCTCTGTAATTACTTTATATTGTAGGCAGTTTTCAAAAAATAATATTGTTCTTAACAGAATTATGTATTCTTGACACTTTCTGAATATAAGATAAAAAAAATAACTTGTGCTCAATTATGTAACTTTTCTTCTTTTTGATATATAAGATTTTACAATTTCTCTTCATTTTTGTTTATTACATTTATGATTATTATCATGTGTTACTGTAAATCACAATGAAAATTCATCCTTGTAAATAATCATACCACCTTTCTCATTATTTCCTTTGAGTAAATTTTAGAAAAATTTTGATTCAAAGAATACAGACGTAAGACGTGAAAGCCAACATTTACTTAACTCAAGATTTTTCCAATATTTTAAATATTATTTCAGTTTTCATTTTAATGGCTACATAATATTCTATAACATGTCATGCTTTACCTGATACTTTTTAATTGTTGAATGTTTGTTTTTTAAAATTTTTTTCACCTTCACAGTTTTGAATAAACAATTTGGAAATCTTAGAACTTGAAACTTTTTTCCTATTTATAAATATTAAATTCCATTTCCATAGTTGGTAACAATTTATAAACCCACATGTCATGTATTATGTATTATGCTTTCACAGGCAGAGTAGTAAAATTTGTAATCTTTTATAAGTGACAAACTACATCTTATTAACTATGTATTTATTTTTATATAAAAGAAAAATAATGCTTTTTTTTTTGGCCATTTGAACTTTCTGTTTGTAGAATAAGCTAATCAAGCCCAGTATCCTTTTAGTTGTTGGAAATTTTCTCAATTTCAAATTGCTATATTTTAATTTTATCTTCTTTTTTCTTTCTCTTGTTTATTATAGGAATACTAATAGTAACTACTTAATAGCATTACAGGGAGGGTTAGAGGAGATAACGATAAGAATTCCAACCAAAATGGTTTTCAGTCAAGTCATAATAACCTTCACATTGCTAAGTCACCATTGACCATTTCTCAGACGTAACCTTACTTTACTTGGCTTCCTTGCTGACTACACGTGTTTCTGGTTTAACTGAATGTTTATCTCTGAGGGTATTGATTATAGCTTTTAATGGTTATTTTTTGCCCACTGCATAGTCCTTAAAAAACCCCAGTGCTATTGAGTTGATTCCAACTCATAGCGACATAGTCCTTAAAAAATTCAATTTTTTTTGAAGTTATGAACAGCCTATCATTTTGGTAGCTCTCAAAAAATATCTGGTGTTCTTTGAGTCTCTCTTGCTCTTAAAAAAATAGATGTAAACGTAATGGATGAACATAAGTGTAGGGTAAATCTCAAGTCTCGGTAACATTACTCAGACTGGTAATTTCTCAAAAAAAACCTTTTTTTTCCAGTGTCATGTTTTGTACCATTCATTCATGTATTCATTCTCTTATCAAGCATTTATTGAGTTTCTACCATGTACCACATACTCTTCTGGCTCTTTGGTATAAAAGAGTGAAAAAAACATATATCTCTGAACTCATGGTGATTCCCTTCCAGAAAGAGAAGACAGAAAGCAAACACAAGTATTTAAAAAAAGTGTCCTGGGGTTTGAAGGACAAATCAATTTGGTTTCGCTTCTAATCTTCAGATACTTGAGTTTCATTTTTCTTATTCTGCACAATAAGAGCAAACATTTCCTGAGTGTTTACATTCTAAGGCACTAATATTTGTTGTCGCTATACTGTTCTTGTCTCCTCCATCCTTTCATACTTGGTTTTTATACCATTTTACTCCCTTAACACCAAAAAAAAAAAAAAAAGAAGACCCTTGCTGTCAAGGGGATTGTGACTCATGGCCACTGCATGTGTTGTACGGTAGAAGTGCTCCACAGGGTTTTCTTGGCTGTAGTATTTGTGCCAGGCCTCTCTTCCACGGTGCTGCTGGCAGGTGTGAACTGCCAACCTTTAGGTCAGTAGTTGAGCACAAACCATTCATGCCATCCAGAGACTTACCATTAGTTTAAAGAGGTTTTATGATGAGAAAGTTACAATAGGGTTGGAGATTAAAAATCCTGAGTGGATTTTTAAATCTTTTCTTTTTAGTGAATTCTAATAAGAAAGAAAGAAATAAATTCATAAATGGGAATACAATCTGATTCTAACTTTTTGACCTCCAAGTATGTGTGTGTGTGCACATGTGTTTGTGTGTATATGGGTGTGAACCTGTAACAGTAACGAGAAGATGTTCTGGTTCTACTTTTTTGACCTTTGCCTCTCCTGGCTGATCTAAATGAGGCAGAGATGGGAAACACAGAAATGAGTTGTAGTTAAACCAACCACTTTGTCCAAAAGAAAAGAGATAAAAATCTGCAGACAATATAGACACAGAGCGCTGGACTTGGTTTGAAATATATGGCACTTGTGCTCTGGAGCAGGACTGCCTGGGTTTCAATTTTAAGCACGTTGGACAAATTACTTGGCCCCACTGGACCTCAATTTTCTCAACTACCAAGGGTCTTTAGTATATTCCTTATCAAGTCATTTTAAGAGTCATGAATTAGTATGTGTAAAAGGATTTAAATAGTATTTTACACAAAGTGAGTATTTATTATGATTAAAATACAAGCCTGTGTAGATATATTATTCTGAATAGATTTACCTTTGTCTATTTTTTTGGTATTTTCCAAATACATTTTCTAGATAACCATGATGTTAAAACATATAAAAAAAGACTCCCTCTCACTTCTCTGGTGCTAATCGTAGGGTTCGTTTTACAAAAGTACAGTGAGAATTTCCTGTTTTGTGACATCCAGAACATTTTAGAAGCTGGTCATTTTACAGCTCCTTGTTCATACTACACATATGTGGCTCACCAACAGATGATCAAGAACATTATTTAAATATGCACTTTTTCTTTTTAAATTTCGTCATCTGCACCTTTGAATTCCATAGCCTCCAGCTCAACTCTCTCTTCCAGCGGCACTCTTCTCCAGACAATACTCATCTGGGCCTTCCCTGCATCAGCCTTGGAGCATCATTGCTCATGGCAGGTATGCGTTCCCCCAATAAGATTATACAGATATTACGTGTCCAGGAAAGATATCTCAGGGACATGACTAGTATCAGGGCAGAGCTTTAGGAGAAATAGGCATAAACGCAGTGGACGTTTTTAGGCTAGCCATGTGCCTGCATTTCCACATTGATTTTAATTTTCTGATTGTAAATTCTCTAATCTAGAAAACATTTTGTAATGCTCTTCCAACAGGTTTAAAGAGTTGTTTTTGATAGAGGTACCGCTAAATTCTGAAAAAGAAGAAAACTTATGTGTTTAAATGGTGATCAACTTAATTCTATCACGGAAATAGAGAATGCCAAATATTAATGACACAATGGTTCAAACTGTTTATTAAAAAATTGGCCATTTGTATTGTGATATCCAAAGATCACCCCGATTTAGAATTTGACTCATTATACCATTGTATTTAAATCAACACTCTTTGGCGGTGTGCTGATGTTAATGCGGAATCACCTAAGATTGATCCTGCATTTATATTGGATGATTTGTTCTGGGGGAAAGTCCATAAGCAAATAATTTTGGGTAAGAGAAAATGTAATGTTCTTGTTGTAAAGGTTGTTTATGTGTCATAATTCAACGTAGTGGAATACAAATCCAGCTCTCCAGGGTATTTAGCCACGCATTGGTTGTGGAACGTCTCCAACCAGGTCCAGAGTGCTCCTATCTCATCTCTTCGCTATAATACCTCCACAGAGCTATGAGCAGGAAGACATTTCTCAGAGCAGAGCCTGCACTAAGATTAGCAGAAGGACACACTCCAGATAGTGTTATTGTCCGTGACAATGACAGAAAGTGTTAAATGAAAGACTCTGGGCCTAACCCCAGAAACCTACTGCTGTCGATTCGATTCTGACTCATAGCAACCCTATGGGACAGAGTAGAACTACCCTACAGAGTTTCCAAGGAGCGCCTGGCAGATTTGAACTGCCAACCTCTTGGTTGGCAGCCGTAGCACTTAACTACTACACCACCAGGGTTTGGTTTCCCTGGGCCTAGACACCCTTTAATTTGATATCTTACTCAAGAAATGGATACTTACTCACTTTGACACTGTGAGAAAATAATGTTATTCTTGAACCCTCAATTTTCTCATCTTCCCAATGGCAATCATACTTTTCACTTTTTTATTTTGTTGACAGAATAAAACTAAATGTCTGTTATATAAGTTCATAAAACAGAAGCTGAGCCTATTGATCTCTTCTTACTCTAGAAGCTTCTTTACCAATGTAAAAAAAAAATAGTGGTAAATTTGCTTTACTGTCTTCTAGAGACAGAGAGGATAGCACAGAAAATGTATGGATAGTCTCACTGAAGAATAAAGTACACCACATAGAAACCTTGGCATCGGGTGGAGTCCTGAGTTGAATGTCTATCTTTCAATATTTCATTGACAAAACAACTGTGTTATAAAATCAAAAAAATTTTTGGAATCTTTCTAATTGGCTTCTGTTTTTAAAAACTTTAGTCTCTTTGTTTGTTCTTTAAGTCTTTGCCCTATTTTTCTTTTTCTAGTTTTTCAGACCACTATATGGAGGTTGATTTCTGGAATCTTAGGAGGAATATGTCTTTTGCTGATGGCTGTCTTGGGAATTTTACTGAATAATTGGCAAGTTTCTCTAGGCAAGTATTTATAAAGATCAAAACCATGATAAAACCATTTAGTAATAAAGATTTTGTTTTACTAATGTGTAATATTTTGTTATCTCATGGCTTCCCTTAAATCTGCACCGAATTAAGTACATTTCTAATTATTTCTTACACTATTCTCTCCAGGACTCATCATAGAACTCCAGGGAGGTAGTCTCCATACTCTACTCATAGCAACTTTATAGGACAGGGTAGAACTGCCCCATAGGGTTTCTAAGACTACAATCTTTATGGGAAAAGACTGCCACATCTTTCTCTGACCGATCAGCTGGTGGATTCAAAAGACCAACCCTTCGCGTTTCAGTTAGCACCTGAGCACTTTAACCACTGTACCACCAGAAAAACTTCAATGCACTTTATTCTTTTCTGAATCAGGAAATATGTTAAAATTCTTTCTCCGTTAAAGACTATTCTTGATCTAGTTACCCTGTTTATACTGCAGAGCTCAGCTTTGGGATCTCTTCAGAAAAAACTAAAAAAAAAGAAAGACTTTTCTAGCTTTCTCCCATCCCATGTCCTACTACATGCTGTCTTAATATTTTGTATACTTACCAAAGGCATCATTAAATGTAATTAATACATGATTGGAAATTATGTAATTCCGACCAGAGCTCTAGAATATAAACTCCATGGGGATAAAGATCGTTTCTGACTTGGTCACATTAATATTCTCTGAACATAGCCTGCTGTGGTGTAAACATATACAGTAGATTCTCAAAGAATAATTTGTAGAAAATATGAATAAAAAACAAACGATTTTTGTATAAGTAAATAGCGTTGAAATTTTTAAATGTTCAGAGCCATCAGTCATGTCTTGTTTTGTTTTTTCTTAGACTCTGACTGCTGTTCTTGTCCAGAAAAGTGGATTGGGTACCGATGCAGCTGTTACCTCATTTTGAATGCAGAAAAAACTTGAGCAGAAAGTAGAAATTTCTGTGCTTCTCAGAATTCCAGTCTACTTCAGCTGAAAAGCAGAGATGAATTGACACGTACTTTATTTTTGTTTCCCACATTTCTTTTTAACTTAGAAAAATATAGCATTAAAATAAGCTGAGCTCTTTGACGCAACTCTTTAGTCAGAAAGCCCACGGGTGGTTATATTTTCTCAAAAATAAACAACCCAGAACACCATTAACAGATTGCTATGGAGGTTTAATGGTAAATTTGCAAATTGGGGCAACACACAACTTACCGTGGAAATGAATACTCCAATTAATACAAATTTCAAAGTGCTTATCTACAATTTTATTAGTTACTTTGAGCAAAAAACCTTTGATAGGCTGAGTGTGCCAGAGTACATCAATCCTGTAAGAGGGCGGTATGTGCTGCAACATCATCAAAGCTGAAATAGAAGCCTTGCTAAGACAGTCACAGAATCAGTGAGCCGTAGTTACAAGTCCTGAGGACTCTTGGAAACAGGACATGTTCATTTACCATTCTGTGTTTCAGGGAGTCTGATCACCTAGATGCAATTATGTGAAACAAGGCAAGCTGCTTCTAAGGTTAGTTATAGTTTAAGACATACTATAGGCATTTTTTTTATAGGCATTAAAACTATATATATATTTATGATTATACAGCACATAGATTTCTAACATTTAATAAGATGACTTTGTCTTGTGGGTAAGAGAACTCTGTTCCCATAACGTAAAATTTATAATTTTCTTTCACAATTTGAAAAATGATCTATTAATTCCCTGTGCCTTGAAACAATTATTATAAACCTCATAAAAATCCTCAAAGATTTACATCATGGGAATAAAAATCAAGATGTTAGATAAAGTGCAAAAAAACTTTTCAGTGAAAACTCAAAAAAGAAATGTGAGATCACTACTTTTACTCATTCAAGCAACCAACCTAACGACAGTACTCTTTACTTCTTTTAACTGAGTTTAATTTCTTTTGTAATTATCTAGCTTTAGTCCTATCTCTGGGATATATTGTGGAACCAACATATCGGATATGGAATGGCACAAAAGGTTTATACTCAACTGCTAATCTAAATGTTGGTGGTTAAAACCAACCAGTGTGGAAGAAAGCCTTGGAAATCTTCTTCCATTAAGATTACAGCTGAGGCGGGGCCAAAATGGCTGACTAGGTAGAAGCCACCACGGATCCCTCTTGCAACAAAGACTTCGAAAAACAAGTGAATCGATCATACACATGAGAATCTACAAGCCCTGGCCATCAAACGCAAATCTAAAGAGTTGACCTGAGTGACAGGGGAGCGAAAAGCCACACCCTGAAGCAGGAACCACTTCTGGAACCGGCATCTGGCTCCACAGTCTTGAGCCCTCGTGGTTCCCTGGTGCCGAGTGGCAGGGCTGATTGAGGCTTGCTGAGGTGGGGCAGGCACGGGACACAGCCCTAACCCCTAGCCTCCTGGGGTAACCTCGGTAGAGACTCAGCCAGCACAAGCAGGCTGCACACTGACGTGGCTGATGAGAGAATGAGCAACCATGGAGAAGGAGCGACTGTTCTCGGAGCCTGGAGCCAAGGTCCCAGTCAGAAAACCTTGGTGCCAGGCTTTGGACTGGGCACAGGGGAGCTGAGCACGGCTTCCTGAGATGGTGCAAACATGGGACGCAGCCCTAACCCCCTGAAGTGACCTCAGGGGAAGCTCAGCCAGTGCATGCAGGCAGCGCAACAATGGGACTGACAGGAGGAGGAGTCACCAGGAGGCAGCAACTGGTTTTGGAGCCTGGAGTGTGGTGTCCCAGCCAGGGAACATTGGTGTTCGGCTTTGGACTGGGAGCGGAGGAGCTGACCACGGCTTCTGAGACAGCACAAGCACAGGACGTGGGCCTGACCCTCAGGGGCAATCTCAACCATGCAAGATAAATAACTTTGTCTATATTCCTGGGTGCTACACTCTCCCATCTGTCTGATCCCTCCCCTCCTTTCCCAGGTGGCTTCATTAACATTGGAATTTCCTGGGCCAGGGGGTGAAGTGCTCTGGGGGCTTTTTTTTTTTTTTTTTTTCGCTTTTCCTAACCTATTCTCCTGGCCTGAGAGAAGCAGCTACTAAAAACCAGGGATGACAAATCCTTCCCTGATTTCCATAAAATGGAATGTAAATACAGAACCAGCTCTAGCCAAACATATGAGATCCACAGTCTTTGGCTTTCATCCCTACAGGGAACAAGGTAGCTATTATAATGCAAAGGAAATTCTGATAGAGATCTGACTGTAGTTGTTTTAGCAGATAACTGGAAAGATAAGTTTTTCAGGTCTGATATCTCTACCTATTAAACAGAGCCCTCACTGATCCACAACGGGGAACTGAGAGCTGAAGCTCTACCCAAACCACCTGGCCACCTGCCAAAGGGGTCTGAAGATACTGACGCCTAACAATCTTCAGAGGTAGATGCACTGGGTGCCTAAGGTACAGCTGCAGAGCCCACCCACCAAGTGTTTTAGAAATAGAGACACACCTACCTCACTGGCACATGGGGGAAGGCTGTCAGCATCCTGCCCCCCCCCGGAGTGTGACCCCCTGCTGCTACTAGAATCTGGTGCACAAAACTTTCTCCACTACCCCCCGAAGTTAATAGGTGACAGTCTACACCACACACTTGGTGACCCAAAATCAGAACACCTAAGCTGATTCTATTCAAGAATAGTGAATGGACTCTTAGGCATATATATCCAGTAAGAGCCCAAACCAGCTGGTAATAAGACATAAGTGATTCAAAGGCTACAACAATCAAAACAGCGCAATCTAGTAGCCCATCTACGTATATTGAAAGAAAACAAAATGAGTTAAGACTCAGTGAGCAAATATAAAATAAATCATTACAATAACTTATAGATGGCTCAGAGACAGCAATCGATATCAAACCACATAAAGAAGCAGACCATGATTGCTTCTACAGCTCCCCAAATAAAAGAATCAAAATCTTTCCCAAATGACGATACAATCCAGGAACTGCCAGATGCAGAATATAAAAAACTAATTTACACAATGCTTCAAGACATTAGGGGTGGCCTCAGAAATGAAATAAGACAATCTACAGAAAAAACCAAGGAACACACTGATAAAGCAGTTGAAGAACTCAAAAAGACTATTCAAGAACATAGTGGAAAAATTAATAAGCTGCAAGAATCCATAGAGAGACAGCATTCAGAAATCCAAAAGATTAACAGTAAAATTACAGAATTAGACAACTCAATAGGAAGTCAGAGGAGCAGAATCGAGAAATTGGAATGCAGAGCAGGGCAGTTGGAGGATAAGGCAACTGACACCAATATAGTTGAAGAAAAATCAGATAAAAGGATTTTAAAAAATGAACAAACCCTAAAAATCATGTGGGACTGTATCAAGAAGAAAAACTTGCATGTGATTGGAGTTCCGGAACAGGGAGGAATAACAGAAAATACAGAGAGAATAGTTGAAGATCTGTCAGCAGAAAACTTCCCTGGCATCATGAAAGGAAAAAGATATCTATCTGAGACGCTCATCGAACCCCATATAAGACTGATCCAAAAAGAAAATCACCAAGGCGTATTATCTTCAAACTTGCCAAAACCAAAGATAAAGAGAAAATTTTAAAAGCATCCAGGGATAAAAGAAAGGTCTCCTACAAAGGAGAATCAATAAGAATAAGTTCAGATTACTCAGCAGAAACCATGCAGGCAAGAAGGCAATGGGATGACATATATAGAACACTGAAGGAGAAAAACTGCCAGCCAAGGATCGTATATCCAGCAAAACTCTCTCTCAAATATGAAGGTGAAATTAAAAAATCTGCAGATAAACATAATCTTAGAGGATTTGCAAAAACCAAACCAAAGCTACAAAAATTACTATAGGAAATGGGTCAGAAAATCAATAATATCAGATATCAACACAACACAAGGTCACAGAACAGAACATCGTGATATCAACTCAAATAGGGAGATCACAAAAACAAATTAAGATTAATTTTAAAAAGAAAAAAAAATGCTCAAAAGAGGGAATCATTGAAGTCATTATCTAAAAGATCACAATAATCAAAAAGAGGGACTAAATACATAAAGCATAGATCTTCCATATGGATAGAAAAACAAGGCGATAAAGGAAGAAACACGTTAGGTTTTTACTTAGAAAAATAGGGGTAAATATTAAGGTAACCACAAAGAGGTCTAACAATTCCATAACTAGAAATAAAAACCAAGAAACACATAATGACTCAGTAAACATAAATTCAACTACTATGAAAATGAGGAACACACAATTTACAAAGAAAAACTTCTCAGTACAAAAAGGTAAGTGGAAAAATGAAATTGTCCACAACACACACAAAAAGGCATCAAAATGACAGCACTAAACTCATACTTACGTATAATTACTCTGAATGTAAATGGACTAAATGCAGCAATAAAAAGACAGAGAGTCTCAGACTGGATAAAGAAACACGATCCGTCTATATGCTGCCTACAAGAGACACAGCTTAGACTTAGAGACACAAACTAAAACTCAAAGGATGGAAAAAAATATATTTGAAGCAAACAACAATCAAAAAAGAGCAGGAGTGGCAATATAAATTTCTGACAAAATAGACTTTAAAGTTAAATCCACCACAAGGGATAAAGAAGGACACTACATAATGATTAAAGGGACAATTTATCGGGAAGACATAACCATATGAAATATTTATGCGCCCAATGACAGGGCTGCAAGATACATAAAACAAACTTTAACAGAATTGAAAAGTGAGATAGTCACCTCCACAATTATAGTAGGAGACTTCAACACACCACTTTCGGAGAAGGATAGGACTTCCAGTAAGGAGCTCAATAGAAACACGGAAGACCTAATGGCTAAAATCAACCAACTTGACCTCATAGACTTATACAGAACACTCCACCCAAAAGTTGCAAAGTATGCTTTTTTTTTTGTAGTACACATGGAACAGTCTCTAGAATAGACCACATATTAGGTCATAAAACAAACCTTTGCAGAATCCAAAACATCAAAATATTACAAAGCATCTTCTCAGACCACAAGGCCATAAAAGTAGAAACCAATAACAGAAAGATCAGGGAAAAGAAATCAAATACTTGGAAACTGAACAATACCCTGCACAAAAAACACTGGGTTATAGAAGACGTTTAGGAGGGAATAAAGAAATTCACAGAATGCAACAAGAATGAAAACACTTCCTACCAAAACCTCTAGGAAACAGCAAGAGCAGCACTCAGAGGTCAATTTATATGATAAATGCACACATACATAGAGAAGAAAGAGCCAAAAACAGAGAAGTGTCTCTACAACTTGAACAAATAGAAAGTGAGCAACAAAAGAATCCATCCAGCACCAGAAGAAAACAAATAATAGAAATTAGAGCTGAACTAAATGAATTAGAGAAGAGAAAAACAATTGACAGAATTAACAAAGCCAAAAGCTGGTTCTTTGAAAAAATTAACAAAATTGTTAAACCATTGACCAGACTGATTAAAGAAATACAGGAAAGGAAACAAATAACCTGAATAAGAAACAAGATGGGCCACATCACAACAGACCCAACTGAAATTCAAAGAATCATTTCAGATTAGTATGAAAAATTGTACTCCTAACAAATTTGCAAACCTAGAAGAAATGGATGAATTGCTAGAAAAACACTACCTACCTAAACTAACACAATCAGAAGAAAAAAAAAAAAAAAAAACACAATCAGAAGTAGAGCAACGAAATAGACCCAAAAGAAAAAAAAGAGATTGAAAAGGTAATCAAAAAAACTCCCAATAAAAAAAAAAAAAAAGCCCTGGCCCAGACGGCTTTACTGCAGAGTTCTACCAAACTTTCAGAGAAGAGTTAACACCACTACTACTAAAGGTATTTCAGAGCATAGAAAATGACGGAATACTGCCTCACTCATTCTATGAAGCCACCATATCCCTGATACCAAAACCAGGTAAAGACATCACAAAAAAAGAAAATTACAGACCTATATCCCTCATGAACAGAGATGCAAAAATCCTCAACAAAATTCTAGCCAAAAGAATTCAACAATGTATCAAAAAAATAATCCAGCACGACCAAGTGAGATTTATACCAGGTATGCAAGATTGGTTCAATATAAGAAAAACCATTAATGTAATCCACCATATAAATAAAACAAAAGACAAAAAGCACAAGTTCTTATCAATTGATGCAGAAAAGGCATTTGACAAAGTCCAACACCCATTCATGATAAAAACTCTCAGCAAAATAAGAATTGAAGGTAAATTCCTCAACATAATAAAGGGTATGTATACAAAGCCAACAGCCAACATCTTTCTAAATGGAGAGAGCCTGGAAGCATTTCCCTTGAGAATGAGAACCAGACAAGGATGCCCTTTATCAACACTCTTATTCAACATTGTGCTAGAGGTCCTAGCCAGAGCAATTAGGCTAGACAAAGATATAAAGGGCATCCTATTGCAAGGAAGAAGTAAAATTATTTCTATTTGCAGATGACATGATCTTGTACACAGAAAACCCTAAGGAATCCTCCAGAAAACTACTGAAACTAATAGAAGAGTTTGGCAGAGTTTCAGGTTACAAGATAAACATACAAAAATCACTTGGATTCCTCTACATCAACAAAAAGAACATCGAAGAGGAAATCACCAAATCAATACCATTCACAGTAGCCCCCAAGAAGATAAAATACTTCGGAATAAATCTTACCAAGGATGTAAAAGACCTATACAAAGAAAACTACAAAGTACTAGTGCAAGAAACTAAAAGGAACCTACATAAGTGGAAAACATACTTTGCTTACGGATAGGAAGACTTAACATAGTAAAAATGTCTATTCTACCAAAAGCCATCTGTATATACAATGCACTTCAGATCCAAATTCCAATGACATTTTTTAATGAGATGGAGAAACACATCAGGAACTTCATATGGAAGGGAAAGAAGCCTCAGATAAGTAAAGCATTACTGAAAAGAAGTAAGTGGGAAGTCTCACTGTACCTGAATTTAGAACATATTATACAGCCACAATAGTCAAAACAGCGTGGTACTGGTACAACAATAGGCACATAGACCAATAGAACAGAATTGAGAACCCAGATATAAATCCATCCACGTATGAGCAGCTGATATATGACAAAGGCCCAGTGTCAGTTAATTGGGGAAAAGATAGTCTTTTTAACAAATGCTGCTGGCATAACTGGATATCCATCTGCAAAAAAATGAAACAGGACCCATACCTCACACCATGCACAAAAACTAACTCCAAATGGATCAAAGACCTAAACATAAAGACTAAAACGATAAAGATCATGGAAGAAAAAATAGGGACAGCTTTAGGAGCCCTAATATAAGGCATAAATAGAATACAAAACATTACTAAAAATGATGAAGAGAAACAAGATAACTGGGAGCTCCTAAAAATCAAACATCTATGCTCATCTAAAGACTTCACCAAAAGAGTAAAAAGACCACCTATAGATTGGGAAAAAATTTTCAGCTATGACATCTCCGACTGGTGCCTGATCTCTAAAATCTGTATGATTCTGTTAAAACTGAACCACAAAAAGAGAAACAACCCATTTAAAATTTGGGCAAAGGATATGAACACACACTTCACTAAAGAAGATATTCAGGCGGCTAACAGATACATGAGAAAATGCTCTCAATCATTAGCCATAAATGCAGATCAAAACTATGATGAGATTCCATCTCACTCCAACAAGGCTGGCATTAATCCAAAAAACACAGAACAATAAATGTTGGAGAGGCTGTGGAGAGATTGGAACTCTTATACACTACTCGTGGAAATGTAAATTGGTACAAACACTTTGGAAATCTATCTGTCGTTTCTTTAAAAAGTTAGAAATTGAACTACCATACAACCCAGCAATCCCACTCCTCAGAATATATCCTAGAGAAATAAGAGCCTTTACACAAACGGATATATGCATACCCATGTTTATTGCAGCACTGGTTACAATAGCAAAAAGATGGAAGCAACCAAAGTGTCCATAAATGGATGAATGGATAAATAAATTATGGTATATTCACCCAATGGAATACTACGCATTGATAAAGAACGGTGACAAATCTGTGAAACATTTCATAACATGGAGGAACCTGGAAGGCATTATGCTGAGTGAAATTAGTCAGATGCAAAAGGACAAATATTGTATAAGAGCACTATTATAAGATCTTGAGAAATAGTTTAAACTGAGAAGAACACATTCTTTTGTGGTTACGAGATGGAGGAGGGAGGGAGGATGGGAGAGGTTTATTTACTGATTAGATAGTAAATAAAACTACTTAAGGTGAAGGGAAGGACAACACTCAATACAGGGAAGGTCAGCACAACTGGAATGGACCAAAAGCAAAGAAGTTTCCTGGATGTACTGAATGCTTCGAAGGTCAGCGGAGCAGGGGCAGGGTTTTGGGGACTATGGCTACAGGGGACATCTAAGTCAATTGGCAAAATAAATTCTATTAAGAAAACATTCTGCATCCCACTTTGAAGTGTGGCGTCTGGGGTCTTAAATGCTAACAAACAGCCATCTAAGATGCATCAATTGGTCTCAACCCGCCTGGATCAAAGGAGAATGAAGAACACCAAGGTCACAAGATAATTATGAGCCCAAGATACAGAAAGCGCCCCATGAACAAGAGAAGTACATCATCCTGAGACCAGAAGAAGTAGATGGTGCCCGGCCACAACCGATGACTGCCCTGACAGGGAGCACAACAGAGAACCCCTGAGGGAGCAGAAGAACATTGGAATGCACACCCCAAATTCTCATAAAAAGACCAGACTTAATGGTCTGGCTGAGACTGGAAGAATCCCAGTGGTCATTGTCCCTAAACCTTCTGTTGGCCCAGGATAGGAACCATTCCTGAAGACAACTCAACAGACTTGGATGGGACTGGACAATGGGTTGGAGAGAGATGCTGATGAGGAGTGAGCTACTTGTATCAGGTAGACACTTGAGACTGTGTTGGCATCTCCTGTCTAAAGGGGAGATGGGAGGGTAGAGAGGGTTAGAAACTGGCAAAATCGTCAGGAAAGGAGAGACTAGAAGGAGGGAGCGGTCTGACTTATTAGGGGGAGGGTAAATGGGAGTATGTAATAAGGTGTATATAAGTTTATATGTGAGAGACTGACTTGATTTTTAAACTTTCACTTAAAGCACAATAAAAATCATTAAAAAAAATACATGTAAAAAAAAAAAAGATTACCGCCAAGAAAATTCTATGGAGTGGTTCTACACTGTAACACATGGGGTTGCCAATAGTCAAAATTGACTTAACAGCAAGTAACAAGAAAAACTGCATCATAAAAATAGGCCCCTTCTTAACAAAAGGTGGAAATTTCTGTAGCGGTGTGCAGAACCTGTGTGGAGTATAGGTTTAGTAGATTATATCCATATTTACTCCTTAAGATAACTTTTGATTTGCAATCAAACTTCAGTGGTGATCCTCCATGAAGAAAGTGTTCCATGAAAACTCTGACTCCCTTTATAGCATATTTCACTCCAGTGTGAAGTGAGATTTTTTGGTATTGTTTTTTTCTTCATAAAGGAATGTGTCTTTTAAAAAAAATACGAGCCCTGCGACTGCACCTTCTAAATTAGAAGTTAAAAACAAATTTCATTTGTGTGATTGATAGGCCAAGTCTGATGCATATTAATCCCAGGGTTGATTCAGGTTAGCTTGTTATGTCTGTCTTGTTTCCAAGCAGGTTTTTTTGAACTACCATCAACGGTTTTACTGGCTTGGGATCTCTTTTATTGAAACAAGCGGCACCCGGTTGTGGGAGGACAGCTCTGCTCCCTCCCAGGATCTATAAGTTTCTGTACTCAGATACATTGTCTGTTCTTTGTGATCTTGTGTGTTCTTGTGGATCTCATCAGTGCAGGTACCACCTAGGAGCACTACAAGAAAGGTAAACTGTCTAGGGCACAACATGACTGAAAGGAGAACGGTGCAACTAAATACGATTTTAGCCCAACTCAGAAAATCCAAGTCTTTGCTCAAGTGACATGAAAGTTGGTGTCCTGATGTCAATGAAGAACTTTTAATATATGACTTTTTGTGTTTATATGCACACAAGCTCACATACATAGAGGAAGCCCACAAAAGTGGTATATTTCTTATTTTGATGGAGTCTAATATTCTCAGCATCCTCTCATGTTTCAAGTATCTTGGTCTTGTTGCTACTCTTGTTGTTAGGTGCCACCAAGTCAGTTCTGACTCATATTGACCCTATATACAACAGAACAAAACTCTGCCTGATCCTGTGCCATCCTCATAATCATTGTTATGCTTGAGCTCATCAATGAAGCCAATGTGTCAATCCATCTCATTTTTGAGTGCCTTCCAACCTGAAGGTCTCATCTTCCGGCACTATATCAGGCAATGTTCCGCTGCTATTAAGAAGATTCTCACTGTCCAATTTTTCAGAAGTAAATTTCCAGGTCCTCCTTCATATTCTATCTTAGTCTAGAAGCTCCCTTGAAACCAGTTCACCATGGGTGACCCTGCTGGTATTTGAAATACGTGTGCATAGCTTCCAGGATCACAGCAACACGCAAGCCATCACAGTATGAGAAACTGACAGATGAGTAGTGGATTCTGGGCTTATCTTCTATATTCAGGTAAACTTTGAACATCACTGTTACTTCTAAACATGGGACTTGCAACATCATGCAGTGACAAATTGTTCACTTTGATTTATCTTCCTAGACTAGATTAGCCAATACATCTTTAAACAAAATGTAGGTAAATATATCATACATCAAAACCATTAAAGACAACAGAAATTACAACTAATCAAAAAAATCCCTGGCCTCAATCTTATGATTATGGAGATGACTCCTTTTTATGTAACTTTGTATTCTGAAATAATAAAAATTGTGACTATTAAATGAAAAACATAATAAATGCCTCCCTTTATATATTAATATCTCATTCAAATACTTAAAAAATTCTATTGTTTAATCAAAAACAACATTATCATAAATATTCTCATTTCCTTTTCTTATGTGTCAACATTTTCTTCTTCATTGCAGATTTTCCTTGTTTCAGGCTTTGAACCCCAAGAACTGTATAGTGTATAGTCCAAACAAAGAGTTTTAGATGAACCCTGTGGGGAAAAGAATCCTTATATCTGTAAGCAACAGCTTATTTAGTGTTTCTTGTTTTTTTGAGGGGGGACATGACAGGGCAAGGGGAGCAGGGAGGTGTAATGCAGATCCAGAATTAACAAAATTAGTATCTCCACTTCCTACATAGATACAAATTATCTACTTCTGGGGTCTGCAAAATGTTGACATTTATGTCTTTTCATACACTTTACATGTATTTGAAGCCACATGCTTTAAAATTGTTAAAATGTCTGTGCCTATACCTGAAATTATAATGTAACAAGGTAAAGAATTTTGTGACTATTTTTACATTATTGTATGGGTTTTGATATTAAATTTTATGTAGTTTTATGTATACATTCCTGTAAATTCCCTCTAAAATTTTAAATAAATTTGACTTAATATGGAATAATACATATCAATGTCATTTTAGTTCTTTGTATGGCATACTATATAGGGAAGTCTCATTCTCACCTCGCTTTCCTGAAAGTTATTGTTTTGAGCACACACATACATAAATACATACGCACACGCATACATACATACACACACACACACACACACACACACATATGGAAACCCTGGTGGCGTAGTGGTTAAGAGCTACAGCTGCTTAACTGAAAGGTCAGTAGTTTGAATCCACCAGACGCTCCTTGGAAACCCTGTGAGGCAGTTCTACTCTGTCCTATAGGGTTGCTGTGAGTCAGAATCGACTTGACAGTAATGGGTTTTAAACATATATGTATGTGTTTGTGCCATATGTCAGTTTTTTCATAGGTGTCATTGAGGGGAATACATCTCCATTTCATACTTAGATGTTTACAGGGTTTGCATGACATTTTCCAGGGTAACATGACCCATAAATCCCTTTTTTTCTCCCATAAACAATCATAAACAAAGGGTTGGATTACATGGAAAACAATTTGTAGATAAGGACTGTCTATAAAAAATGATTGTTTGCTAATAGGTTTGTTATTGACAGGTATACGAAGACTCTTAACCATGTCACAGTGCTTTTTCTTTCCTCGAAATCCCTTCCCTAGCCTAAAAGGAGATAATAAACTGCAGCCCACTGCAGACAATTTTCTTTTACTCTGAGAATGCAAAACTTTTCTAAACACTAAGATCAAAATAAATTTCTCATTTGACACTATTGAAATATTCATTGTTACTATGTTCTGAAAAATGTTGTTATAAGTAAGCAGATAGTGAAAAGACACCAGATGTCACTGTACATGTGTTAAGTGGACCTCAGTTTCCTTTCCCCAGGTGTTTGCTCGGGTTTGAATGACGTTGTAGTTATTGGACTCGCCATTTGCCTTGAACGAGGGCACTGGATAAGTAGGAAATTTCAGGAAAGAGAGTATGGTGACCTTCAGTGGACACTAGAGGAGGGGAGGACCCTTAAGGGGAGATATCTTGCATCTTTGGGAAGGACATATAATATCTCAAAAACAAATTTATAAAAGGAATCAAACTTGGTTTGCTGTTTTCAAAGAATCAAAGGAAGAAATAAAAAATAAAAACAATGAAAACATATATATATAAATATGCCACTGTTGTCAAGTCGATTCCAACTCATACTGAACCCATAGGGTTTTCAAGGCCCTCTATGAAAGCTGACTGCCACGTCTTTCTTCCACAGGGCCACTGGTGGTTTCCAACTGCTGCCATTTCAGTTAGAAGTTGATGACTTTAACCACTGCGCCACCAGGACTCCTTAGATACATAATGTGTACATGTAGGTGTATATGAGTGTGTGTGTGTGTGTGTGTGTACGTAAAACCGAATCCGTTGCCATCAAGTCAACTCTGACTCATAGTTACCTTATAGGACAGGGTAGAGTTGTCTCATTGGGATTCCAAGACTGTAAATCTTTTCAGAAACAGACTGCCACATCTTTTTCCTTTGGAGCACAGCTGGCAGGTTAGAACCAGCAACCTTTCATTTAGCAGCCAAGCACTTAATCACTGAACCACCAGGGATTGAGAGAGAGAGAAAGAAAGGGAGAGATCTTGGGTGTGCAATTCTAATCTGATACACATGAGGGCACGATAAATCAGAACTGACTCAATGGCAAATAGTTTTTAAATATGTATACATAATGAGTCGGAATCGACTCGACAGCACTGGGTGGGTTTATACATATATATGTGGTATGTGTTTGTGTGCATGTATATATTTGTAACTTGAGGCTAGAGTTATTCTACTGGAAATATCTTTGCTGACTTTTTTATTTCTGAGTCAATGAACTAGGAAAATAATGAATGATTTAAATATCACAAAACATGGTTCTGGAAAACTAGAATAATTCCCTCAAAATAACTGATCCTGATAGTATTAAAAGTATAGTTATGTCATGGATTCAGTTATGTTCCCCTCCCCCCCAATTATGTATATCAACTTGGTTAGGCCATGTTTCTCAGTATTTTATGGTTGCCCTCCATTTTGTGATTGAAATTTTACGTTGAGAGGATTAGGGTGGGATTGTAGCAGCACCCTTACACAGGTTAACTCCCTGATCCAAAGTAAAGGGAGTTTCCCTGGAGGTGTGGCCTGAAGCACCTTTTATCTCTCAAGAGATAAAAGGAAAGGGAAACAAGCAGAGAGTGGGGACCTCATACCACCTGGAAAGCAGCACCTGGAGCAGAGTGCGTCCTTTGGACACGGGGTCCCTGCGCCTGAGAATCTCCTTGCCCAGGGGAAGATTGAGGACAACGACCTTTCTCCAGAGCCGACAAAGAGAAAAAGCCTTCCCCTGGAGCTGATGCCTTGAATCTGGACTTTTAGCCTACCTTACTGTGAGGAAATAATTTTCTCTTTGCTAAAGCCATCCACTTGTGGTATTTCTCTTATGGCAGCACTAGATGGCTAAGACAAGGACTAATCCCTTTCTGTGTCTGTTCTGTCACAATTCTCATAAATTTGTTCCATCCAAATACAAAAGCTGTAGGCAAAATCTTAACAACAACAACAAAAAAATCTTAAGCTCCTACCAATTAAGACATTTTCATATTGGACAAAAAATGAGCAAAATTAGGCAGGTTTCTGCTGATTTGGTGTTGTCCGACACTAAAACCAGGAAAGGGTAGATTTTTTGGTCTATACATACAATGAAACATCACGCAATAATAAAGAATAAGGACTAGTGTGTGAAAATTAACATGGATGAATCTGGAGGGCATTATGCTGAGTGAAATAAATCCATCACAAAAGAGCAAATGTTGCATGGTACCACTTTATAAAAATTCAAGAGTAAGTTGAAGCACAGAAAGCAGTGTTCTTTGATGGCTATCAGCGATGGGAGGGGAGAAAGGGAGAATCACTTACTAAATAGTAGACACATGTTAATTCTGGTAAAGGCAACAGAAAATATTGGAGAAGTCAGCACAATGTGACCAAGGTAAATGAAGACACTGAGGGATAGATATCTACGAGTAAAGGACAACCATGGTAGATGCTATAACATACACAATTCTGCAACAACAGTAATGACAGCCAACAATTTGTGAGTGGTTATACAGGTAGATATGTATGCTACATAGGTGTGGAGGGTGTATGGGGGTACATGTGTGTGCATATATACGTATAGTTGTGAGCCTTTGTATATACATATTTGTATGTGCTGCATATATAATCATACATATAATAGAGCACCTAGAAGGCACAGTAATGGAAACTTCTTAGACATACGTCCAAACACTTGGTGGGTCTAAGTTACTGGGCTTGAGGCTCATGACCATAGTGCTGGGGGACAATTAGGTCAATTGACATAACAGTTCATAAAGATAATGTTCTACATACTTGTTTGGTGAGGAGTGTCTGGGATCTTAAAGCTTGCGAGTGATCTTCTAAGATACAGCTATGGGTCCCTTCCCATCTGGAGCAAAGGAGGGTGAAGGAAACCAAATAGTCTATAGGACTAATGGTCCACATGAACCACAGCCTCCTCCAGCCTGAGACCAGAATGTCATGGAAAAAGTTGTGTATAAATTGTTCAATGGGAAACTAGTTTGCTGTGTAAAATTTCGCCTAAAGCACAATAAGATGTTCAGAAAAAAAGGATGGTAGATTTCAAATTAGGTAAGGAATCATTTTTATAAACATCATGTCTTTCAACTTGGATTTGCATAAAAGCTATGAAGGAAATTTCACATTCACATTTTTCAGTGAGGATCTAGATTTTAGCAATTATGGTAGTCGAGTAAAAGCAACTTTATAAACACAATGTACACAAATTAAAAAGATGGAAAATTTTTGAATTCATGGAAGCTGAGAAATCCAGTCACAGATCTTGTTTTTTGTTGTTGTTGTTTTTGATGAAAAGCTCATCTTTACAAAAAGGTTCATCTATAGGAATAGTAAAAAAAACCTAATAGCTTATTGTTGGAGCCCTAGTGGCAAAGCGCTTAAGAGTTACGGCTGTTAACCAAAAGGTCAGCAGTTTGAATCCACCAGCTGCTTCTTGGAAAACCTATGGGGCAGTTCTGCTTTTTCCTGTTGGGTCACTATGAGTCAGAATCAACTTGACATCAATGAGTCTGGTTTTTAGTTTTCGTTAGTTATGGCCAAGGTGATTCTCACTCACAGCAACCCTATGTGTGCCAGGGTAAAACTATACTCCACAGGGTTTTCAGTGTCCGATATTTTGGAGTAGATTGCCAGGACTTTCTTTAAAGATGCATCTGGACAGACTTGAACTTCCAACCTTTCGGTGAACAGCCAATTATGTTAACATTTTGCACTCCCTAGGAATATTATAATGCTTAAAAAAAAAAAAAAAAGGCAGCAAAAAACCCATGAAATTATTTTGGATGGAGTTTGCTTTTATATGAGAATGAATGACATATTGTATGTCCAGAGACATTATAGATCAAGGTTCCTGCTCTCAAGACACGCAGTCTACCTATCTATCTTATGTTTGAAATTCCCACTAGGGTTCTCTTTTGAAGACATAAAAGTGTTAATGAAAATAACGGAATATTATCTGAATGAGGTAACACAATAAACTACTACAATACTTAACATACTAGTAAAAATAAGGTTTATTAGAACAGCTACAGTCATGTTCAAAGGATCTTAAGGGACTGGAACATTGGAGAGTAAGGTGTTGAAAGCAAATTACAAGGCAAAGTGAGTGAAGCACTGAAGTTTGGACTTAAGCGGGTGTTTTAGGCTGGGGTCTCTACAGAAGCAAAACCAGTGAAGCATGTATAGATATACATATATATGGAGCCCTGGTGGTGTAGTGGGTAAGTGCTACAGCTGCTAACCAAGAGGTTCTCAGTTTGAATCCACCAGGTGCTCCTTGGAAACTCTGCGGGGCAGTTCTACTCTGCCCTATAACCCCACTGTCCTATAGAAAAAACGGAATCAACTTGATGGCAATAGGTTTTTTTGTTTGTTTATATATATAGAGAGAGAGACAGAGAAACAGATTTATATCAAGGAAATGGTACACATGGCTGTAGAGACTGGAAAATCCTAAGTCCATGGGTCAGGCTGGAGCCTTCTCCTGCTGAGATCTGCAGGTCAGACAACAGGCTTTTGGCTCACAGGCCGTGGACACTGACAAATCCCAAGACTGGTGGGTATGTTGCTAGCTCAAGTCCCAAGAACTGGAGGTCAGATGAACAGAACAGGAGGCAGCTGCAGGATTCAGAGTGAGGAAAAGTCAGCCAGCTTGCCAGCAAGTTCACATATATTGAATGCAGGCCACACCTGCAAGGAAATTCCCTTTCAACTCATTGTCTGCTCATAGCAGATCTCACCATGAAGGTGATTACATCATTACATAGGTGTTGAACTATATCATAACTGCCAAACCACCGAGAATCATGGCCCAGCCAGTTGACACACAACTTTAACCATCACATCAGGTAAGGGAGCTTCAAAGCACAGATGTGTATGTGTGTGTGTGTGTACATATCACAGTAATGGTAGGTCTAATGTTTAATTGTATGTGTCAGCTTGGCTAAGCTATGATTGCCAGTGGTTTGGCCAAATACTAGTTGCTGTTCTTTAACGTAGTGTAATATAATGTAACAATCTTGTGTAATGTAATCTAATGTAATCAATCAAGCAGTTGAAAGTGGTCTTTTCTTAGGTTATTGTCTGCCTTCAGACTATGAATAGATACTTGTCAGAACTCTCTCCCTCTTTCTCTCTGAACTGTAATTTTCCCTCTCCTGACCTACAGATCTTGGGATGCAAGCCTGCGGAAGTTTCCATCCAGTGCCTGACCTATAGATTTTGGACTTGCCAGCCCCTACAATCCTGTGAGCCAGCATAAGTCTCCAGCCTTTCACCTGACCAATGAGTTTTGAACTTTCGAGCCCCACAATTGTGTGAGCTAGTCCCTTGAAGTAAATCTCTCTCATATATTGCTCATGTGCCCTGAAGCAAGATTGCTTAAGTTTTAAACTTAAGTGACCTTGGACAAGCTACTTAGCCCTTCTAGGCCTCATTTTTCTCACTGGTAAAATAGGATATTTATAATGTCTTCCTTATCCAGTCATTTTTATAAACATATGAGTTAATATAAGTAAAAAGATTTAAACTGTGTTTTGTGCAGAGTGAATATTATATGTATATATATACTATAGGAAAATTATACGTAGAATTTTATTGCAGTGAGTACATTTAACTTTTGTTTGTCCATTTTTTGGATATTTTCCAAATATATTTTGAAGATGACTTTGATGTTGAAACACTAAAAGTAAAAACAAAACACAAACTCCCTCTCAGCTTCTTTTCTGCTAATCAAAGAGTTTCTATTGCAAAAATACAGTGAGAATTTCCTGTATTGTGATATCCGGAACATTTTAGAAGCTGGTAGTTTTACTGCTTCTTGGTCAGTACTGCACATATGTGGCTCACCAATAGAGGTTCAGGAACATCCTGTAAAAACATACTTGTTTGTTTTAAATTTCTTCGCGCACAGCTTTCGGATTCCTTTGCTTCCAGCCCAGTTCTGTGATCGAGCACCACTTTTCCCCAACAAGCACTCCTCGGGCCTTCCCTGCATCCACCTGGGACATCATCTCTCATGGCAGGTACGTGTGCCTCCAGTCAGAAAATCAACAGATAAAGGGACCCAAAACAGGCAATCCACGGACATGGCTAATTTTAGGGCAGAACTTTAAGAAAAAGAGGCATAAGGGACAGTGGATTTTTTAGGCCTTCCCTATGTCAGTAACTTCTACATTTATTCAAATTTCTTGATTCATCATTCTGTAATTTATAAGTAGCCTGGAAAGCTTTTTCAACAGAGTGGGTTCCAATATGGAGAGGTCTTAATTCTGAATGAGAAATGAATTCACCTGGTTATATTATGATCAATAGAATTCTAGCATAGGAATAAAAAGATAATGCTAGCTATAAATGATACAGTGTTTACAGTGTTTCATTTTTTTCTTAGCACTTGTCTTGCGACTCCTAAATCTCTCCCAGACTAACGGTTTAAACAATGTACTATTGTCACTAACGTTACTCTTTAGGAGTGTGCTCAAGTCCATGCACTATCTACTAAGGTTGAATTTTTTCAGGAAAAAACATATAACAAAGTAATTTTGGGTAACAGCAAAAAAAAAAAAAAAAGTTCTTTCTATATCATAATTCAATGTACTAGGAAGTGAACTCAGCTCACCAGAGAATTACTCTTTGCATTGGTTTTAGAATCTCTCATCCCCAGGTCCAAGTGCTCCTGTCTCTTTGTCTTATACTACATCTACAGAGCTATGGGCAGCAAAACATTTCTCAAGGCAGAATCTGTACTGAGATTAGCAGAAAGACTTACTACCAAATAGTATTATTGTCAGTGACCATGGTGGAATACGTTACATGAAAGACACTGGGCTTAGACAGGATTGAATTTTATGTCTGACTTGCACACTTGCCAGCTTTGATACCTTGAGAAAATGATGTTGGTCTTGGACCCTCAATTTTCTCAAGCTGTTTACCTTGTGATTTTTCCAGAGAGAATGAAAGTAAATGCCTGTAATGTAAGCACGTAAAACAGAAGTTGGGGTCCCTTGATCACTTTTTCCACTAGATCTCTAAGCCTCTTCGCCAGTTAAAAAACAAAAACAAACAAAAAAACTAATGCTAAATATACTTACAGAGTTGGTAGAGATGAAAATGTGTGGATAATCTCACTGAGGAATAATATACCCCACTGCCCCCCGCCCCCAAATGTTGATATTGGTTGAAGTTTTAAATGGACTGTCTTCCTTTTCCAGTTGTTCACTGGCAGGCTGATTGTGTTAGCACATAGAGGACCTAAAGACTCAAATATTTCTCTGTATATCTGTGTGTGGATCCTGACACTTCTGGATTTTCTCACTGGTTTTGCATTTAAGAGCTACAGCCACTACACATTTCCTCTTTAAATCTTTGTCTTTTCTCTCTTTTTCTGCAGCTTTTCAGAACAATTTATGGAGCCTGACTTCAGGAACCTTGGCAGTAGTGTGCCTTTCGTTGATGGCTACTTTGGGAATTTTACTGAAAAATCGTAAGTTTTTCTAGGCATCTTGTAAAGATCAATGCTATGATAAAACTATTTAATAGTATAATAATATACAATGCATTTTGCTAGTGTGTAATATGATATCATGAATACACTTAATCCTGTACTTAATTATATAAATTTCTTATTGCATTTGCCACAGAAAGTACTCAGCCAACACCCTCTCCAGGATCCACTATAGAACCCCAGAGAGGTAGGCTCCAGTGTTTGAAAATATTCAGTTTTGGTAGAATATTAAAATAGAAAATTTCTTTTTTTTTTTTTTTCCAGAGAGGAGCATGATGGTATATCACACGTAGTAATATGTTTACTTCCCTAATTTTAGAACAGTCTCATTCTAGGAATGATTAGATTACATTGAGAGCACATCATTTTTATGTTACAGGCATAAGGATAATATTAGCATGAAATAACAGATTTCTGTCCTCTATGAATGCACATTATTTACTAACAAATTACAAATAAACTTCAGTAAGTATTACAGTTAATCCTAATTGCCTGCCTGTGTCTGCTCATAGCCCATACTTTCCTATCTCCGTTATAGAAAATGCTTCCTCTAACATACTTGTACTTCCATTAGTGCTTATGCCTCAGAGCTTAGTGCCCAGATTTCTGAAGTTACAAAATTTACTTACACAGTAAGAGCCAGCTTAAAGTACAATTTCTGATGAATATATTTTCCCCCAGTGCACTCCATATTATCTCTCCTGTGGCCACATGGCATTTAATTTATCTCTTATGCAATTTCATCACCATTTATTTGGCTCGCATTCAAGTTAACTACCATGTGTCATGTCTTCTGTTATTGAGGATAAGGCATGTTGAAGACATTACCACTGCTAAACTCTATTATCAGACTTCAAACTAATTGTTTTATTTATCTTCATTTTGAAAAAAATTCAAAACGTCAGATTCTCCTCAATGACGGTATTTTTGTTGACTCAGAAAATATGATAAAATGCTTTCCTCTTTTAAATCACCTCTCTTTGATCTGGGTAACTCCTATTTGTACTGCAGAGCTCACCTTTGGGTCACTTCCTCCAAACAGATTCTTCTAATCTCCCTCCATCTCATATCTTGCAATGTGTTCCTTTATTATCCTAAATTCCTTTGTATACTTAGCAAAATTAACATGAAATACGATTGACAAATGATTGGTAACTATGCGCCTTACTCTACCTGTAGAATATAATCTCCATGAGGAAAACAATCATGTTTGACTTGTTCACAAGTCTAATCCTGAGCGTAGCACACCACAGTGCACGTAGTAATGCATGCATGCTCAAAGACTAGTTGTAGAGAAAAATCTAAATAGGAAATAATCTTTAAATGAATAAACAGCAATACAAATATTTGTAATCTCCAATGTCATCAATTATGTTTTATTTTTTATCTTAGGCTCTTGCCAAGAAAAGTGGATTGGGTACCAATGCAATTGTTACTTCTTTTCCAATGAAGAAAAAACTTGGGCAGAAAGTAGGGATTTCTGTGCTTCTCAGAATTCCAGTCTTCTTCAGTTGGAAAGCAAAAATGAATTAGTATGTACTTGTGTTTCCACATTTTCTTTGTTCCAGAAAACATAATATTTAAGTAAGCTGAAAATTTTGAGTCTTTAATCAGAGAGTAAATGGGTGGTCATATTTGAACAATGATTATTAGCTCTGTACTTTGAAGCAATCACTATAAAACTTACATAAAATTTCTCAAAGAATTATATCTAGGAATAAAATCAATTTGCCAGATGAAGTAAAAGGAATTTTCTGGATGGCTTCAAAGTAATTAGATCATTATTTAACTCATTTCATTCAAAGATCCAACTAAATGACTTTGGCATATTTAGTTCTTTTAATTGAATTTATAAATCCTTTTATAATTATGTAGCTTCTGTCATGTTTCTGGAATAAAATGAGGGCCAATATAGAGAGTATGCTCATAAAAATTACCAGTTCCTAAGAAAATCCCTAAGGTCCCATTCCTAAGAAAAGCAATCCAACAGAACAGAAAAATTGTCTAACAATATCATTAATATCACATGCAACTAATTTTGCCAAAGATCACTCAAAAACGGTTTCAGCAGTACATCGACAGAGAACTCCCAGAAATTGAAGCCCAATTCAGAAGAAGATGTGGGATGAGGAATATCATTCCTGATATCAGATGGATCTTGTCTTAAAACAGAGAATACCAGAAAGATCTTTACCTGTGGGGTTTTTTTTTTTTTTTGACTCTGCAAAGGTATTCGACTATGTGGATCATAACAAATTGTGAATAACATTATGAAGAATGGGAATTCTAGAACACTGACTTGTGCTCATGAGGAACCTGCACATAGACCAAGAGGCAGCCGTTCAAACAGAGCAAAGGGGATACAGCATGGCTTAAAGTCAGGAAAGGTGTGTGTTATGTTTGTATCCTTTCACCATACTTATACAACTGTATGTGGAGCAAATAACCTGAGAAGGTGGAATATATGGAGAAGAATGTAACACTAGGATTAGAGTAAGACTCTTTAACAACCTGTTATACACAGGTGACACAAACTTCCTAGTTGAAAACAAAGAGAACTTGAAGAACTTACTGATGAAGATGAAAGACCACAGCTTTCAGTATGGATTATACCTCAACATAAAGAAACCAAAAATCCTCACACCTAGACCAATAAACACATTGTAATAAACAGAGAAAATATTCAGATTGTTAAGGATTTCATTTTAGTTGGATCCACAATCAATGCCCATGGAAGCAGCAGTCAAGAACCCAAAAGACACATTGCATTTGGCATATCTGTTGCAAAAGACCTGTTTGAAGTGTTGAAAAGCCCAGGTGTCACTTTGAGGACTAAGGTGCACCTGATCCGTGCCACAATATTTTCAATTGTCTCATATGCATGTGAATACTAGACAATGAATAAGGAAGACCTAAGGAGAACTGACATTTTTGAATTATGTTGTTGGTGAAGAATATTTAATATTTTTTTTTATGCTGTGTCAGAGAACAAAGAAATCTGTCTTGGAAGATGTACAGCCAGAGTGCTCCTTGGAAGCGAGGATGGCAAGACTTGGCCTCACATACTTTGGACATGTTATCAGGAGGAACCGGTCCCTGGAGAAGGGCATCATGCTTGGTAAAGTAGAGGGTGAGCTAAAAAGAGGAAGACCCTCAGTGAGATGGATTGACACGGTGGCTGCAACAATGGGCTCAAGCTTAACAATGATTGTGAAGGTGACCCAGGACCGGGCAGTGTTTCATTGGAACCAACTTGACAGCAGCTAACAACAGCACAGAAAAGGCATAAATTGCCCTAGATGTATGCAGAGACTGAGCTGAATAAAGGTTGAGAAGGTCATACCCAGGAGCTTTATCCCTCGAGATAGTGTTGATTTTACAGATTTTCAGGCTGGGGTTTCGGATTCCCTGTACAGGGATGTTCATGAGAACTCTAACTCACGGAATAGAGAATGTTTTCTATATTTTTATAACAAAATCTTTACACCTTTAGTCAGATTTTGTGGTAGTTTTCCTGCATAACTGAATGGGGGTGATAAATTAGAAATATGAGGCACAGAGCTGAACCTTCTAAATTAGAAGCCAAGAGTGATTTCAGTTTGTGCGATTGATAGGCCGGGTGTGATGTCTGACATTAAATTCTTAAAAGCACACTGTTCCCAGAGTACATTCAAATAGGATTACAGTGTTAGTCTTTGTTTCCAAACAGAGGTTTTGGATCTCCAGTAGACGTTATTACTGGATTGGACTCACTTATAATGAAAAACGTGGTGCGTGGCTGTGGGAGGACGGCTCTGCTCCTTCCCAGGATGTGTAAGTTTCTGGCAGCCTGGTGCTCCCTTTTCTACTCTTTCTGAGTTTATGCTTAGATCGCATCAGTGCAGGTAACACGCAGGAGCACTGCAGTAATCGCATGTCCAGGGCGTGAGGTTGCAGAAAGAGAATAGTGTAGCAGAATACAACTGCAGGCCAATCCAGAAAATTCAAGTTCATGCTCAGGTCACATGAACTTTAGTGTTCTGGGCCCATAAGATAACTTTTGACTTTTTTCCCCATTTTTCCTTGGAGCAAACACATAGACTTGCCAGTACAGGCACACGTACTCACATCCTCACATACACAGCAGCACTGACTCAGCAGTCCCGGCAGTCGAGATACAGCAGGATATGCCTTCCTTTCTTTATTCTGTTGGAGCCAAAATTCTCAACATACTCCCAATGTTTCAAACATTCTGGGTTTATCTTTTGTATGTTTGTAAACTTTGAATGTTATTTTCATTCATAAACATGTAATTTCCACATAATACAATGGTGAATTATAAGCTCTGATTTGTTTCTCTAGACTAAATAAGGTAATGAATTTTTTTAAACAAAATAAAAGTATATTATGCATCAAAATGATTAACACCAAAGGCAAGAACAATAACCAAAAATCTCTAGTCCCAATACTATTTATTTAAGAGGGAGTAACTAAGGTTTGTGCAACAATATAATCTGAAATCTGAAAACTATGGTTATTAAATGGAAAAAAATTATGATTAAATATGCTAGTATCTCATTTAAATGCTTCTGAAAGTTCTATCATTAATCTGAAATCTTTGCACCTGAGTGTTTTCATACCCTTTTCCCAGATGCTAATATTTTTTGTCTTCATTACAGATATCCATTTGTTCAAATTCTAAATCCACAGAGCTGCATATTATATAATAGTGATGCTATGTCGGATGAAGATTGTGAGAAGAAATATGGTTTTATCTGTAAGCAACAGCTTATTTAAGTGTTTCTTGGGGTCGGGGAACAATGCGGGCTCAGGTTTACCTTTTATTTCTTATAGTGTTACTAGTTATCTACTTCTTAGGTCTATAAATTTTTCAATATTCTGTCTTATACAATTTGTACATATTTGAATACATGTGTTTTAAAATTGATTAAATTTCTGTGCCTATGCTTGAATTTATTAAGCATCGAGATAAAGAATGTTATGAATATTTAGATTTTATATGTTTAATATTAAATGTAGTTTCATAGTTTCACGCATCTTTTCTTGCAAATTACCTCTGCAGAAATTTAAGGAAAGTTTACAACACCAAATAATATATATCAACATTATTTCAGTGCTCCATTTGGCATACTAAATTGGAAAAGCCCGTCTTCACCTTTCTAAAAGTAAAAATATTTTTAATGCCTTTTGTTAGCTCTTTCTGGAAATACATATATATATATTTAAGAATATATATATATATATGTATGCTTAGAGCTGAAAGTTCCAGTGCTATATGCTAGATGACAGTTTCCTCACATGTGTTATCCAGATTCAGAGCAAAACAAATTCTGTCTCTTTTCCACAATACTCTAAATTCTGAAGAACAACTGAAGTTTTTGGTCGTTACTTTGAAATATGTGTTTCCAATATGATTGCTTCCAGGTTTTTCAAGGGGAATGAGAGCCCAAGTAGCCCAGGTGCCCCAGAACTTTCTTGCCTCATGCTTATCCATCAGTGAGAGAGTCATGTACAGGTGCAATGAAGGTCTTATTCTCAAATAAATTAAAAAACAATTTTCCTAAAAGTCTTGCATCAAATACTATATAATTCACTTTTGTTGTTGTTGTTGTTGGAGAGCAGCTCAAATTATCATTTGATGGTTCTTGAGAGAGTCAAAAAAAAAAAGGGTGGAGATAATGATAAGGTCTGACGCCAGGGCCTGGCTGGGATCTTCCTGACCTAATAGCCACCAAAAGCCAATTCCTCTTTAAGACGGTTGCACATATGTTTTAAAGAATTTGGATTGACATCCTTATTTGCTTTATAGTTTTAAATGAAAACAATCAATATCTAATAATCGATCTCAATACACAGAGAATCAAGTTGTCTTAGTCATCTAATGCTGCTATAACAGAAATACCACAAGTGGATGGCTTTAACAAAGAGTTTATTCTGTCACATTCCCCTAGATTAGAAGTCTGAATTCAGGGCACCAGCTCCAGGGGAAGGATTTCTCTCTGTTGGTTCTGGAGGAAGGTCCTTGTCCTCAGTCTTGCCTTGGTCTGGGAGGATTTCAGCATGGGAATCTCAGGTCCGAAGGACGCTTTCTGCTCCTGGTGCCACTTTTTTGGTAGTATGAGATCCCCACTTCTCTGCTAGCTTCTTCCCTTTATTTCTCAAAAGAGACTGGCTTAAGACACTATCTAATCTCGTAGATCTCATCAACATAACTGCCACTAATCCATCTCACTAACATCACCGTGACAGGATTTACAACACCTAGAGAAATCACGTCAGATGACGAAGTGGTGGACAATCATACAGTACTGGGAATCAGAATCTAGCCAAGTTGACAGATATTTTGGGGGGACACAATTCAATCCATGACACAAGGAGAGAAAATAACCTATTAGATTTTATTTCTTAAAGTATAAATAAATAGGACTACAATACTGAACACATCATGCTCTTATATGATGATTTGCTTAGGAAAAATGCACATAAATTGTGTGATGAAGGATGCAGATTTTAAAATACTTGACCTCTGACTAGAGAAATTATGTATGACAATTTCTGAATATAAAAATCTTTTGGTTTTTTTGTTTATGTGTTTTTAAAGTAATACACTTTTAGTTCAACTAAAATCCAAAACAATAGCACAGAAGCATATAATGAAAATCAAGTCCCATGTCTCAAGTGTACCATCTGCCTGTCCTCCTCCCGTGAGGCAGTGTTTTCTGGTTTAGTTTTGCTGTTTATAGAGGTTTTCTCTGTAACAGCAAGAGAAATCTCACTGTTTATATTTAGCCACATCCAAGTATAGGTTAAAGATTGTTCTCTTTGATGTCATTACTCTCTCAGGTGTCTCAAGCCACATCTGAGAGCTCACAGGCATTTATTACAATTCCAAGAGGAGGGGGAAACAGAAGGTGTTAAATATGATGGGAGATGTCTACTTTTAGAGGGTAATTCATGCCAAAAATTATGTCCACTGGAAAAAGAAAATTCCTCTTGCCTCCCAGTTACTGAGATGTTTCTTCAGCTTCCATATCACTTCAGGGCACTGATAACAGAATGTATTGACTTGAAAAGAGATATTGGTCATCCAAGGGAGAGTAACTTTCTCACAGCATGATCACTTTATGTTAGGTGCACTCAGTCCAACTCAGTCCAGGCCCACTTGACTGCTTCTTCTCATCTTTTATAGTTTTCAGTAAGGGGAGAGGGAGTGTTTTTTTTTATAGGCCGGGCTTTCTATCAGCTTTTTTTTTTTTTTTTATGTGACATGAAATCTCTTATATATTCTCTGGGGAAAGGCACTTTGTTTTTTTCTCTTCTTTGAAATGGGCTAATGTACATGGAAGTATCTAGTTGAGTAAATATCTCTGTGTTGGGCATAGAACAAAGGGAAGAGAGGTAAGAAAATGTGGAAAACACACGCAAAATAACAAAACATGATTGCCACATGTCTTTTTATACTTACTTAAGTTAATCCTGCTATCAAAACTGTATCTATTTTGTTTTGCTATATAACAAATTACCATACATTTAGAGATTTAAAACAGCACGTTTGTTATTACAGCTTCCATTGGGCAGAACCAGGGAACAGCTTATCTGGGTCCTTTGCTCAGGATCACACAAGGCTGTAGTCAAGGTCTTAGACAGAATACATTCTCAGCGGTGACTCTTGTCCAGGTTCATTCAGCTTGTTGGCAGAATTTAATTCCTTCTATTTTTTAGTCAAAGGCCCTCCGTAACTAGTGGCTACCCCTCTCCATAGGCAGTTCACATCATGGCTGCTCGCATCTTCTAAGCCAGAAGGAAAGTGTCTCTGATGTCTTCAATCTCTGACCTCTAGACTCTCTTTTAAAATGTTCACCTGCTTATATCAGGCCCACCCAATATTATCTCCCTTTTGATTAACTCAAAATCAACTTAATTGTATCTGAAAAATTTTCTCACCTTTGCCCTGTAACCTAATCTCACCACAGCAGTTACATTCCATCCTATTCACAAGTCCTACCCTCACTCAAGGAGGGCAGGTTACAGAGGGCATTTATACCAGGAAGCTGGAATCTTAGGGACCATCTTAGAGTGTTTCCTACCACACCAATTGTCTTAGTTATCTAGTCTCTTTATAACAGAAATACCACAAGTGTTTTTTTTTTTTTTTCCCTCACATTTAGGAGGCTAGAAGTCCATATTCAGGATGCTGGCTCCAGGGGAAGTCTTTCTCTGTCAGCTCTGGAGAAAGGCTGCTGTTTCTTCAGCTTCTGCTTCCTTATTTCCTTGGAAATCTCCATGTGTCTTGGAATCTATCTCACTCCATCTCTGCTCACTGGTTTGCTTGTTTAATCTTTTAGATCTCAAAAGGGATCGACTCAAGGTACACCTTACACTAATCCTGTTTCATTACCAAAGCAAAGAAAACCCATTCTGAAATGGGATTATAACCACAGGCATAGAGGTTAGAATTTACAATACATATTTTTGGGGGACACAATTCAATCCATAACATCAACGTGCCCCTAAACAAATGAAACTTTTCTTTCTTTCTTTTTTTATTAAATTAATCACTGCCTTTTGAATCTTGATAAGATAGCTGAGAACTGAAATCACATATTCTGCAACAAGTAATTCTATCCGATTTTTCCCAATATTTTAATTCTTAGCTCCTCCACAGTGACATCTACAACGTCACATGATATGCCCCAGAAGGATGGAGTTATTTTACCAATATGAACTGAGGCAGTTCTTTGCTTAAATTTTCTTAGGAATGCCTAAAATTGTTCTCTTATTCTTGGTCAATAAAAGGGCAGTGGACTAACTGACTAACTGACTAACTAACTAACTAACTAACTAACTAACTAACCAATTTGTAGTGTGCTATTTAAAGGGGAGACAATCTGCTTATTGATAGCTTGTACCTGAGACAGCTAGTTAGATACCCAGTCTTCATCACCTGATTAGATGGGCATAAGGGACTGCTGGAAACTGCTGGAGCTCTCCCGAAATCATGTTTTATCACACAGATATCAGCAGTTCAATCTTAAAATGAAGCATGTCTTCACACAATTAAGAATGACATTGGGAGTCTATTCCTGAATGTCTCTTGGATCCCTACTGCTTACATAAATTCCCTTTCTCATGTGTATCACATTTTTTTTTTTTTAACTCATTGAAAGCTTTATCTGAGTATGTTCTGTTGAGCTTCATGAATCCTTTCAATTATGTAACTCTGAGAAATCTTTGGAATGCCTAAACCTCCTTTTCCATTTCCATAGTTTTGGGCCTTTTCTCTTTATACCTTACTCAAGGATTAAAAACATTTTGTGAAAAGGCTGTACAGGAAATATTTTCAGCTTTGTGTGTTAGTCTCTGTTTTGACTCCTCAGCTCGGCCATTGCCTTGCTAAAGATGTCATAGACAATAAGCAAGAAAATGGTGTGGTTGTGTTCCAAAAAACTTTATTTACAAAAACAGATGGTAGGTCGGTTTTGGCCTGTAGGTTGTAGTTTGCCAACCTCTGTCAAAAAGTACAAATGAGGATATAAAAGCACCAGTCCTATTCCTTACTTTGCCTTTCCTTTTTCCAGGTCTTTTCTTACCTGTTGTCAATGGACCTGTACATTTTTTAGTATAAAAAGCAGTTTTGTCTTTGATTATCAGTCGGTGGTTACCAGGTTGTAGGATTCCACCAATAATCCTCACCTTCTGGTGTTTGTTTCTGTCTATAATTCCCTCCCACATGGTATTAGGTTTGACCTGTATGACCAGTAGAACAGCAGTACAAATGATGGCATGTTGCTTCTGAGGCAAGGTAGTAAAAGAAAGTGTGTATTCTGCCTCTTTCCTTTTTCCCAGATCACTTGATCTGGGGGAAGGCAGTTACCAAGTTATGAGCTACCCTGTGCAGGGGACTGTGTGATGAGGAATGGAAGCCTCCTAAAGAAAGTCACAAGGAACTGAGGCCTCTTGCCAGGAGCCATGTGAGTGAGCCTTCTTGGAAGCCGACCCTCCAGCCAGAGTCAAGCTTTCAGATGACTACAGCGCAGCAGACTTCCGGACAGCAACAAGAGATCCTGAGCCAGATCCATCCCTAAAGCTGTTTAAGGATTCCTGTCCTTCAGAAACAGTGTGAAATAATAAATGCTTGTTGTTTATTTATTTGTATAAACTTAGGGAATGACACCTATGAGCCTCATCCACACCTGGATCTCATGAACTCCTGAACTTCGAGCTGATGATGTAATAGGATGATACTTTTGGGGGCCACAGAAGGGGATGAATGCATATTGCATGTGGGAAGGGCAGAAATAATTGGTGGCCAAGGGCTGGACTCCTATATTCATTCTCCTAGATGGCCCTTAATTGTTCCCACCTCCTGATATTCACACCCTTTTAAAATAATCAAACATATTCTGTTAAGGTTGATCTGTGTGAGCAATAGATTATGGCCAGAATTATGGGATGACACTTATGAGGACAGGCCATAGAAGACAGTGAGGCTTCTATATTTCAAGGTGCTTGGGAAAATTTATAATCTCACCAGCAGTTTATGTGAGTTTGTGTTGTTCCTTTTCCTCTCCAGCACATACTAAAAAAAAAAGAAAAATCCAAACCTGTTTTGGTCAAGTTGATTCCAACTCATAGCAACCATATAGGACAGAGTAGAACTGCCCCCTAGGCTTCCCAAGGCTGTAAACTTTACGGAAGCAGACTGCTACTTCTTTCTCCCATGGAGCAGGACTTTTCAGTTTGTAGCTGAGCACTTTATCCACTGTGCCACCAGGGCTCGTATGTTTGTGAAACTATCACACATCACATTCATCAATGTAGATAACATATACATTACCCCAGAAAATCTCCTAGTGAACCCATGGAATACCTCCCTCCTGCTCCTACCCACACAGATGACCATTCCATGGCATTTTGTTAGCATAGATTTTCATTTTCTAAAGCTTTGTATATATATATGAAACCATGCAGTTTGTACTTCTTTTGTTGGGATTTTTTAGCTGAACATAATTATTTAAATATTTTCAGATTGATTTGTGTTGTTACGCATATCAATAATTGATTTCTTTTCATTGGTGAGTAGCGTTCCATTTTATGGGTAAAACACAATTCATCCATTCACTGGCTGATAGACATTTGAGTTGTTTCCATTTTGGGGTTATTACTAGTAAAGTTACTACGTGTATTCACTCACAAGACACTGCTTGGACATAGATTTTAATTTCTCTTGGATAAAAATAATTTTCTAGGAGTGGAATGGTTGGATCATACGGTAGGTAGGTGCATGTTTACATTTTTAAAAACCTGTCAAACTGCTTTCCAAAGGGATTGTTCCATTTTATATTCCCATTAGCAGTGTTTGAGAGCTCACTTCCTCCACATCTTGGCCTGCGTTTGAATGATCTTTAGACTTTTAGCCATTCTAATTAGTGCGCAGTAGTCATTCATTGTGTATTTAATTTGCATTTTTCTAAGGAATTATGTTTTTTAACATCTATTTATTTGCTTATTTGCCATATGTACATCTTTCTTGGTAATTTTTCTGTTCAAATAGTTTGCCAATTTTTATTGTTTTTACTTTCTTATTGAGTTTTGATAATTTTTGTGTATTCTGTATGAAAGTCCTTTATCAGACATGTTTTGAAAAATTTTCTGCCAGTCTGAGGTTTGTCTTTTCATTCTCTTAGCAGTGTCTTTCAAAGTGAAGTCTTAAATCTTAACAAAGTCCACTTTATCAATTTGTTCTTTTAGAAATCATGCTTTTCACATCATTTCTGAGAAAGCTTTGGCTAAATCAAATCAAATCCCCCAATTTTTTCTTCTCTGTTTCCTTCTAGAAAATTTATTGTTAGATTGTACATTTAGATCTGATTTACTTTGAATTATTTGACATATTTGAGGTAAGGAGTGAATGAAAGACTTTTTTTTGTTGTTTTTTGTATATCTATTTTTTTCTCATGCCATTTGATAAAAATATTATCCTTGTTCCACTTAAATGGCTATACACCTTTGTCAAGAATCAATTTTCCATATACGTATGGATCTGTTTCTGTACTTCCTATTACGTTTTATAGATCTGTTTGTGTCATTTTGCATGGAGAGCACACTGTTCTGATTATCCTACTTTTATAAAAATCTTGAAGTCTAGCAGTTATCACCCTCCAGTTTTGTTAATTTTTAAATTGTTTTGGCTAGTGTTGCATTTTGCATTCTATGTGAATTTTATAATTATCATGTCAATCAGCAAAAACAAAAAAAACCTCCTGGAATTTTAGTTGGAATTGCACTGAATCTACAAATCAGTGTTGGTAAATTGCTATATCAACAGTACTGAGTCTTCTGACTCTTCAACAATGTATATATCTTTTACCTCATTATTCTCAAATTTTTCTCAGCAATATTATGGATTTTTTTTATAATATGCAGCCTTTTACATTTTTATGAGGTTTTGCTAAGTACTGCATTGCTTTTGATTCTATTACAGATTATATGCTTTTTATTTGAATTTTTGATTTTTTGATTGCAAGTGTATATACAATCCATTTTTGTATTTATCTTTTTTGTTCCAACCTTTTTAAACTCACTTATTAGTTCTATTGGCATTTCTGTAGATTCCTTTTGATTTGCAACATAGATGTTTATATTATTTATGAATAAAGACTGGTTTCCCTTTTCTTTTCAAAACTGGATGCCTTTTATTTCTTTTTCTTGCCTGATCACAGTGACCAGAACATTCAGTACAAGCTTGAATAGAGTAGTGAGAGTAGACCTCATAGTCTTATTCTTGAACACAATGGCTTTTTTTATCTTTACTTTTAATCTTAATTGTAGGATTTTGTAGATGACCTTAAGGTTCAGGAAGTTCACTTCTAGCCCTGTTTTTGTAAGTTTTTATCAGGAGTCCGAGTGTGTTTTTGTCAATTTATTTTTCCTGAATCTATTTAGATCAATTTTTTTTTTTTTTAATGAATTTGTTGATTTGGTGAAATATATTAGTTTATTTGCCAGTATTAAGCCCACCTTTCATTCCTAGAATAAACTCCACTGGTTCATCATATACTATCTTTTTATGCAATATTGTATTCAATTTATTAAAATTTTGCTTGGAATTATAAATATATGTGAATGAATATGTAGTATTTATTTGTGTGTGTGTGTTTTAATCTGGAAACCCTGGTGGCATAGTGGTTAAGTGCTACAGTTGCTAACCAAGAGGTCAACAGTTCGAATCTGCCAGGCACTCCTTGGAAACTCTATGGGGCAGTTCTACTCTGTCCTATAGGGTCGCTATGAGTCAGAATCGACTCGACGGAAGTGGGTTTGCTTTGGTTTTGGTAATCTTTAAATAGTATAAAATAGAGATTCTTAATTTCTTTACTTTGAGTTTATATCTAATTTAGATCTAAATTAGATCTACTTTAGATATCTAATTTAATTGCCATACAAAACTGACAAAAATGTTACTGAGGGTAAGTAGAATAAAATGTGGATGGTGTCATGTCATGTCTGTGAGATAATTTTGCATTATACATCTTGCCATAAATCATCTCCTAAGAGCTATGATGAAACACTTCCCCTCCCCCCCAAAAAAACTAAACCCATTGCCGTGAAGCTGATTCCGACTCACAGTGACTCTGTAGGACAAAGTAGAACTGCCTGGTAAGGTTTCCAAGGAGCTCCTGCTGGATTTGAACTGTCAACCTTTTGGTTAGCAGCCATAGCTCTTAATCATTATGCCTGCAGGGTTTTCTCAAAACTCCTCCATGCAGTACTAACTAGGACTTCCAACATTTTCTAATTGCCTTCTGAGGTTTCTTTAACCATTTCCTTGGAGATCCTCTAGCTACTATAAAGCCTAGATTGTAAAACACAGTGTGATACTCTTTCTCATATGTTTTTAGGTGGTCCAGAATTAAAATTGTTAGACTTACATTTTTTTCAGCTATTATGGGCTACAGCTGCTTTTTTTCTAAATGAAATGCATGACACAGAAAGGTACAACAAAACATGTTAAGAACATAGTCATCTCATGTTAATATTTTAGAGTGCTTTTTTGTTGAGAACTTAAAGTAAGTCTTCCTTTTACTGATTAAGAGCATAAAACAGATTTTAGAGGAAGGATATAAAAGAAAGGGAATTAAAGAAAAATAACAGTAGCTAAACCTATAGTCTCACAGAACAGAGGGTCACCTGATTCTGGATAGCTTCTTCTCCAAAATCTATAAAACCAATAAATAAAAGAAAAAAAAAAAAGACACAGAAATCATGGCCTTTCAACATTTTCAGGGGACAGAGTACCACAACATTCAAATTTCCTCTAATCGGAGAAAAAAAAAAAAAAGGAAAGTGAACAAAACTCTTGTTCCAGCCTACCACTGCATGCTTGTGGTGTGAGGAAGTAGGATAATCCTTAAAAAATGTCATTAAAAAAGAGAATGGAGGATTTAGGTGAAACACAGACATAACCAATCCCTGAAAAGAAAGAAATACAACAGTTAATATCAAAATACTTAACATGGATCGGGACCTAGAATTCCATGCCTCTGGGAAAGGGTCTGAAAGGATGTGATTGATATCTATCAGAAGTGGCAGCCTCAGAGAAGTATTACTCCATGGGAGAAGTGGATAATAATGAAGCCATGGTGCCCGATAAATTGTGACTTTAAGATGTAAGATGGGGAAATTAAGGATCCTGCAGATATGAAAAAGAACAAAAGACCAACTTTCTGTCATTCCCATCATCATAATCAATGCTATCCACAAAAGAAAGTGCACAGTATAGGGCAGTACTAACAGAAGAGGGAGCTCTCTAGGAACCTTGCTCACAAAATAAATAGGAATAGAAAAAACAGACCTCGTCCATACAGGCTTCTGTGTAAAAAAAAAATCAGAGAATGTGAATAAAAGATTTTTGCCTAAACAACAAAGACTTGGAAAAAGAAGTGAATCGATCACACACATGACAATCTATGAACCCTGACCATCAAAAACAGAACTAAGGAGTTGAGCTGAGTGACAGAGGAGTGAAAAACTGCACCCTGAAGCAACGACTGCTTCTGAAACCAGCATCCCGCACCACAGCCCTGAGCCATTGCATTTCCCTGGTGCCAGAGTGGTGGGGCTGATGTCAACTTACTGAGACAGGGAAGGCACAAGACGCAGCCCTAACCCCTAATCCCCTGGAGTAACATCGGTAGAGACTCAGCCAGCACAAGCAGGCTGCACACTGACGTGGCTGACAAGAGAACGAGCGACCACGGGGAGGCAGCAACTGTGTTTGGAGCCTGCAGCCAGCATCACAGTCAGAAAACCTTGGCGCTGGGAAGAAAAAATAGGGACAACGCTAGGAGCCCTAATACAAGGCATAAACAGAATACAAAACATTACTAAAAATGATGACGAGATAACTGGGAACTCCTAAAATCAAACACCTGTGCTCATCTAAAGACTTCACCAAAAGAGTAAAAAGACCACCTACAGTCTGGGAAAAAATTTTCAGCTATGACATCTCCGACCAGCGCCTGATCTCTAAAATCTACATGATCCTGCTAAAACTCAACCACAAAAAGATAAACAAGCCAATTAAAAATTGGGCAAAGGATATGAACACGCATTTCTCTAAAGAAGATATTCAGGTGGCTAACAGATACATGAGGAAATGCTCTTGATCTTTAGCCATTAGAGAAATACAAATCAAAACTAGAATGAAATTCCATCTCACTCCAACAAGGCTGGCATTAATCCAAAGAACACAAAATAATAAATATTGGAAAGGCTGTGGACAGATTGGAACTCTTATACATTGCTGGTGGGAATGTAAGATGGCACAACCACTCTGGAAATCGATTTGGTGCTTCCTTAAAAAGCTAGAAATAGAACTTCCATACGACTCCCACTCCTTGGAATATATCCTAGAGAAATAAGAGCCTTTACATGAATAGATATATGCACACCCATGTTTATTGCAACACTGTTTACAATAGCAAAAAGAGGGAAGCAACCAAGGTGTCCATCAACAGATGAATGGACAAATAAATTATGGTATATTCACACAATGGAATGCTACATATTGATAAAGAACAGTGATGAATCTGTGAAACATTTCATAACATGGAGGAAGCTGGAAGGCATTATGCTGAGTGAAATTACTCAGATGCAAAAGGACAAATATTGTATAAGACCACTATTACAAGAACTTGAGAAATAGTTTAAACTGAGAAGAACACTTTCTTTTGTGGTTAGGAGAAGGGGAGGGAGGGAGGATGGGAGAGGGCTATTTACTGATTAGATATTAGATAAGAACTACTTTAGGTGAAGGGAAGGACAACACTCAATACTGGGGAGGTCAGCACAACTGAACTGGACCAAAAGCAAAGAAGTTTCCTGAATAAACTGAATGCTTCAAAGGTCACTAAAGCAGGGGCAGAGGTCTGCGGGCTACGGCTTCCGGGGACATCTAAGTCAATTGGCAAAATAAATTCTATTAAGAAAACATTCTGCATCCCACTTTGAAATGTGGCATCTGGGGTCTTAAATGCTAACAAGCGGCCATCTAAGATGCATCAATGAGTCTCAACCCACCTGGATCAAAGGAGAATGAAGAACACCAAGGTCACAAGGTAATTATGAGCCCAAGATACAGAAAGGGCTACATGGACTAGAGACTACATTATCCTGAGACCAGAAGAACTAGATGGTGTCCAGCGAGAACCGATGACTGCCCTGACAGGGAACACAACAGAGAACCCCTGAGCGAGCAGAAGAACAGTTGGATGCAGACCCCAAATTCTCATAAAAAGACCAGACTTAATGGTCTGACTAAGAGTAGAAGAATTCCGGTGGCCTTGGTCCCCAAACCTCCTGTTAGCCCAATACAGGAACCATTCTCGAAGCCAACACATCAGACATGGATTGGACGGACAATGGGTTGGAGAGAGATGCTGATGAGGAGTGAACTACTTGCATCAGGTGGATACTTGAAACTATGTTGGCATCTCCTGTCTGGAGGGGAGATCGGAGGGTAGAGGGGGTTAGAAACTGGCAAAATGGTCATGAAAGGAGAAGCTGGGAGGGGGGAGCGGGCTGACTTATTAGGGGGAGAGTAAATGGGAGTATGTAGTGAGGTGTATATAAGTTTATATGTGACAGACTGACTTGATTTGTAAACGTTCACTTGAAGCTTAATAAAAATTAATAAAAAAATAATATTAGATTGCTTAAACGAACAAAGGAACAATAGAAAAAAAAAACTCCACAAGTCTTTTTTTGGGGTCTGCTTTTATTTCTGGGTGAATGGTTCATTGTATGTCCAGGTTCCATATCACAGATCAAGGCCATTTGCGCCAAGACTACCTGTCTACCCATCTATCCCACATTTGAAATTTCCACTAATATCCTTCTGTGAGGAGAAAAAAAAGTTGTAAGCTGACATATCAGAATATTATATGAATAAGATAAAACAATGAACAATTGCAGTGATTAACATCTTAGTAAAAATAAGATTAGAACAGCTGCAGTTATGTTCAGAGGACCTTAAGGTACTAGAACACTGAAGAGCAAGGTGTTGAAAGATTTCAAGGCTAACCTGAGTGAGGCACTGAAGTGTTGGCTTAGACCAGGTGAAGAAGTTTTAAAGCACAGGTATATGTGTGAGTGTGCATAGGTGTTTGTGTGTGTGTACACAGAAATGGGAAGATACTCTGATTCTACCTTTTTGACCTCCAAGTGTGTATGTGTGTTTGTGTATATGGGTGTAAACATATAACAGTAATGGGAAGATATCCTGGTTCTACCTTTTAAACCTTTGCCTCTCCTTGATGTAAATGAGACAGAGGTGGGAAACACAGAAACGAGAGGCGGTTAGACCATCCACTTTGTGCAAAAGAAAAGAAATTAAAATCTCCAGAAAATACAGACAGAAAGCATTGGACTTGATTTGAAATATATTGCACATGAACTCTGGAGCAAGACTGCCTAGATTTCAAATTGAAGTGATCTTGGACAATTTACTTGGCTCTACTGGACCTCAGCTTTCTCCTCTATTAAGGATCTTTACAGTATATTCCTTATCAAGCCATTTTTATACTCATGAATTAATACATGTAAAATGCTTTAAACTGTATTTTACACAAAGTGAATATTTATTATGGTTAAGAGAGGAAAATTCTGTGTAGAATTTTTATTATACTAAATATTTACCTTTGTCTATTTTTTCAGTATTTTCCAAATATATTTTTTAGCTGACTATGATGTTCAAACATATGAAAAAAGACTCCCTCTCACTTCTTTGGTGCTAATCATAGGGTTCGTTTTTCAAAAGTACAGTGAGCATTTCCTGTTTTGTGATATCTGGAACATTTTAGAAGCTGGTCATTTTACAGCTCCTTGCTCATATTACACATATTTGGCTCACCAACAGATGAGTCAAGAACATTGTTTAAATATGCAATTTTTCTTTTAAATTTCCTCATACACACCTTTGAATTCCATAGCCTCCAGCTCAACTCTCTGACCCAGCAGTGCTCTTCTCCTGACAGCATTCATCTGGGCCTTCCCTGCATCAGCCTTGGAGCATCATTGCTCATGGCAGGTATGCGTTCCCCCAATAAGATTATACAGATATGACATGTCCAGGAAAGATATCTCGGGGATATGACTGGTATCAGGGCCGAGCTTTAAGAGAAATGGGCATAAATGACAGAGGGCATTTTTAGGCTAGCCATGTGGCTGTACTTTCCACATTGATTTTAATTTTCTAATTGTAAATTTTCTAATCTAGAAAACATTTTGTGATGTTTAACAGGTTTAAAGAGTGGTTTTTGATAGAGGTACCTCTAAATTCTGAAAAAGAACAAAATTGGCCTCAATTCTATCACAGAAACGGAGAATGCCAAATATTAACGAGACAATGCTTCAAAGTGTTTTGTTAAAAAATTGACCATTTGTATCCAAAGATCCAAAGATCACCCAGTTTTAGAATTTGACTCATTATACTGTTGTTAAGTAAAACAACACTCTTTGGGGGTGTGCTGACGTTAATGCAGAATCATCTAAGATTGATGCTGTGTTCACACGGGATGATTTGTTCTGGGGGAAAGTCCATAAGCAAATAATTTTGGGTATGAGAAAATGTAAAGTTCTTGTAACAAAGGTTGTTTATATATCATAATTCAGTGTACTGAGAAATGAACCCAGTTCCTCAAGGTATTAGCATGGGTCATGGAACTTTCCGAACCAGATCCAGAGTGCTCCTGTCTCATCTCTTCGCTGTAATACCGCCACAGAGCTATGATCAGGAAGACATTTCTCAGAGCAGAGCCTGCATTAAGATTAGCACAAGGGCACACTCCAGAGAGTGTTATTGTTCGTGACAATGACAGAAAGTGTTAAAGGAAAGACTCTAAAAAGACACCTTTAATTTGATATCTTACTCAAGAAATGGACACTTATTCACTTTGACACCTTGAGAAAATAATGGTGTTCTTGAACCCTCAGTTTTCTCATCTACCCAATGGCAATCATACTTTTTACTTTTTTATTTTGTTGACAGAATAAAAGTAAATGTCTGCTTTGTAAGTTCCTAAAGCAGCAGTTGAGCTTATTGATCTCTTTTTATTCTAGAAGCTTCTTTACCAATTAAAAAAAGATAATGGTAAATTTGCTTTACTGTCTTCTAGAGATGGAGATGATAGCACAGAAAATGCATGGATAGTTTCACTGAAGAATAAAGTACACCACATAAAAGCCTTGGCGTTGGGTGGAGTCCTGAGTTGAATGTCTTTGTCATTCAAGTTTCATTGACATAAAATTAAAAAAGTTTTTGAAATCTTTCTAACTGGCTTCTGTTTTTAAACTTCAGCCCCTTTGTTTGCTCTTTAATCTTTGCCTTATCTCTCTTTTTCTAGTTTTTCAGACCACTGCATGGAGATCGATTTCTGGAATCTTAGGAGTAATATGTCTTTTGTTGATGGCTATCTTTGGAATTTTATTGAATAATTGGCAAGTTTCTCTAGACAAGTATTTATGAAGATCAAATCCGTGATAAAATCATTTAGTCATAGAGATTTTATTTACTAATGTGTAATATTTTGTAATCTCATGGCTTCCCTTAAATCTGCACCTAATTGAGTAAATTTCTAATTGTTTCTTATAGCATTCTCTCCAGGACTCATCGTAGATCTCCAGGAAGGTAAGCCCCATACTCCACTCATAGCAACTTTATACGATAGGGTAGAACTGCCCCACAGGGTGTCCAAGGCTGTAATCTTTACGGGAACAGACTGCCACGTCTTTCTCTGGCAGATCAGCTGGTGGATTCAAATGACTAACATTTTGACCTTTTAGTTAGCAGCTGAGCACTTTAACCACTGTGCAGCCAGAATTCCACCAATGCACTATCTTCTTTTCTGACTCAGGAAATACATTAAAAGGCTTTCTCCATTAAAGACTCCCTTTTTTTGAGCTAGTTATCCTGTTTATACTGCAGAGCTCAGCTTTGGGATCTTTTCTTAAGAAATTAAAAAAAAAAAAAAAAGAGTTTTCTAGCTTTCTCCCATTCCATCTCCAACTACGTGCAGTCTTATTATAATGAATTTATTTTGTATACTTACCAAAGGTATTATTAAATGTAATTAATAAATGATTAGAAATTATATAATTCTGACTCCAGCTCTAGAATATAAACTTCATGGGGAAAAAGATCATTTCTGACCTGGTCACATTAATATTCTCTGAACATAGTGTGCTGTGGTGTAAACATATATAGTAGATTCTCAAAGAATATTTGTGGAAAATATAAATAAAAAACAAGTGATTTTTGAATGGGTAAATAGCATTGAAATTTTTAAATGTTCAGAGCCATCAATCCTGTTTTTTTTTTTTTTTTCTTAAACTCCGACTGCTGTTCTTGTCCAGAATAGTGGATTGGGTACTGATGCAGCTGTTACCTCATTTTGAATGAAGAAAAAACTTGGGCAGAAAGTAGAAATTTCTGTGCTTCTCAGAATTCCAGTCTACTTCAACTGAAAAGCAGAGATGAATTGGCATGTACTTTATTTTTGTTTCCCACATTTTTTTGACTCAGAAAAATATAACATCAAAATGAGCTGAACACTTTGACTCAAGTCTTTAATCAGAGAGTTCATAGATGGCTACATTTTCTCAAAAATATACAACTCAGAGCACCATTAGCATATCCCTACGCAGATTCCACAGTAAATTTGCAAATTAGGCAACAAACTACTTCTTGTGGAAATGAGTGCTCCAATTAATAAAAATTTCAAAGTGTTTATGTACAATTCTATTCATAACTTTGACCAAAAAAACTTTGATACATTGATGATTATGCCAGAATACATAAATCTTATAAGAGAGCAGTGTGTGCTCAAGCATTATCAAAGCTTAAATAGAAAGATGATCACAAAATCAGTGAGCCATCGTTACAAGACCTCTGGAGTCTTGGAAACAGGTTACGTTCCTTAATCTTTGAGTGTTTCAGCGAGCCTGATAGATGCAATTATGTGCAACAAGGCAAGCTACTTCTAAAGGTTAGTTATAGTTTAAGACATACTATAGGCATTAAAACTATATATATTTATGATTATATAGCACATAGATTTCTAACATTTAATAAGATGACCTTTAGTGTCGTGGGAAAGAGAACTCTCTCTGTTCTCATAAAGTAAAATTTATAATTTTCTTTCACAATTTGAAAAATGATCTATTAATTTCTTGTACCTTGAAACAATCACTTTAAACCTCATAAAAATCCTCAAAGATTTACATCATGGGGATAAAAATCAAGATGTTAGATAAAGTGCAAGAAACTTTTTAGTGAGAAGTCAAAGAAGAAATGTGAGATGACTGCTTTTACTCACTCAAGAAACCAATCAAATGACTGTAATTTTTAGTTCTTTTAATTGAATTTAACTTCTTTTGTACTTATATTGCTTTGCCACATCTCTGGGCTATATTGTAGAACCAATAAATGGGATATTAAATGGCACAAAAGGATTACACTCAACCGCTGTTCTAAAGGTTAGTGGTTCAAAACCAATCAGTGCGGAAAAAATCCTTGGCTATCTTTTTCCATTAAGATTACAGCCAAGAAAATTCTATGGAGTAGTTTTACTCTGTAATACAGTGGGTTGCCATCAGTCAAAACTGAATCAGTAGTAACTAACAACAAAAACAGCATCATAAAAATTGCCCTCTTCTTAACAAATAGTGAAAATTTCTCTAGCTGTACGCAGAGCCTGTGTGGAGTATAGGTTTAGCAGATTATATCCATATTTATCCCTTAAGATACTTTTGATTTGCAATCAAACTTCAGTGGTGATCCTCTATGAAGAAAGTGTTCCATGAAAACTCTGACTCCCTTTATAGCATAATGCACGCCAATGTGAAGTGAGATATTGTGGTATTGTTTTTTTCTTCATAAACGAATACATCTGATAAAAGAAATACGAGCCCTGTGACTGCACCTTCTAAATTGGAAGTTAAAAATGAATTTGGTTTGTGTGATTGATAGGCCAACTCTGATGCATATCAATCCCAGAGTAGCTTCAAGTTAGCTTAATATGTCTGTCTGTGTTTCCAAGCAGGATTTTTTGAACTACTGTCGACAGTTTTACTGGCTTGGGATCTCTTATAATGAAATATGTGGTACCTTGTTGTGGGAGGACGGCTCTGCTCCCTCCCAGGATCTGTAAGTTTCTGGTAGTCAGATACCTTTTCTGTTCTCTGTGAGTTAATACTTGGATCTCATCAGTGCAGGTACCACCTAGGAGCACTACAACAAAGGTAAACCGTCTAGGGCATGACATGACTGAAAGGTGCGTGGTGTAACTAAATACGATTTTAGCCCAACACAGAACATCCAATCCTTGCTCAAGTGATATGAAAACTGGTGAACTTTTAATATATGATTTTTTTTTTCGCTTTGGTACAAGCGCATAATATGTGCATGCACACAAGCTCGCATACATAGAGGAAGCACATGAAAGCGGTATATTCTTTATTCTGATGGAGTCCAATATTCTCAGCATCCTCCCATGTTTCAAATATTCTGCCTTTGTTGTTATTGTTGTTGTTAGGTGCTATTGAGTCAGTTCTGATTAAAAAAAAACATCAAAACGAGTATATATATAACCCACTGCTGTCAAGGTCATTCCAACTCATAGTGAACCCATAGGGTTTCCAAGGCACTCTGTGAAAGTAGATTGCCACATCTTTCTTCCACAGGCCTGCTGGTAGTTTCCAACTGCCAACCTTTCAGTTAGCAGTCAATGGCTTTAACCACTGTGACACCAGGACTCTAGAGATACATAATGTGTATATGTAGATGTATATGAGTGTGTGTGTGTGTGTGTGTAAAACCAAACTCATTCCCATCAAGTTGACTCTGACTCATAGTGACCTTGTCGGACAGGGTAGAGCTGTCTCATAGGGTTTCCAAGGTTCTAAATCTTTACAGAAGCAGACTGCCACATCTTTCTCCTTTGGAGCATGGCTGGCCGGTTAGAACCACCAACCTTTCAGTTAGCAGCCAAGCACTTAATCACTGCGTCACCAGGGCTTGAGAGAGAGAGAGATTCTGGGTGTGCAGTTTTAATCTGATACACATGAGGGCACCATAAGTCAGAATTGACTCAATGGCAAATGGTTTTTCACATATGTATACATATATATGTGGTGTGTGTCTGTGTGTGTATGTATATATTTGTAACTTGAGGCTAGAGTTCTTCTATTGGAAATGTCCTTGCTGACTTTTTTACTTCTGAGTCAATGAACTAAGAATGAATGATTTCAATATCACAAAGCGTGGTTCTGAAAAATTAGAATAATGCCCTCAAAATAACTGATCCTGTTAGTGTTAAATGTATAGTAATAATCCCTTTTTGTGTCTATTGTGTCACAATTCTCACAAATTTGTCACATACAATACAAAAGTTGTAGGCAAAATCTTAAGTTCCTACCATTTAAGACATTTTTATATTGGACGAAAGATGGACAAAATTAAGCAGCTCTCTGCTGATTTGGTGTTGTCCAACAGTGAAACAAAGAAAGGGTAGATTCTGTGGTATACACATGCAATGAAATGCTTTGAAATGATAAAGAATAATGAAGAGTGTGTGAAACATAACGTGGATGATCTGGAGGACGTTATGCTGAGTGAAATAAATCAATCACAAAAGAACAAATGTTGCAAGGTATCACTTCATAAAAATTCAAGAGTAGGTTTACACACAGAAAACAACATTCTGTGATGGCTACCAGGGATGGGAGGGGAGGAAGGGAGAACCACTTACAAAATAGTAGACACGTGTTAGTTCTGGTGAAGACAACAAAAAATATTGGAGAAGTCAGCACAATGTGATCAAGGTAAGTGAAGACACTGAGGGATACCTAAGAATAAAGGACAACTGTGGTAGATGCTATAACATATACAATTCTGCAACAACAGTAATGACAACCAAAAATTTGTGAGTGGTTCCATAGGTAGATATGTTGCTTCATAGGTGTGGGAGGGTGTATGGGAGTAGGTGTGTGCATTTAGGTATACTTGTGGGCATTTGAATATACTCATACATAAAATAGAGCACACAGAAGACACAGTTATGGAAACTTCTTAGACATAAATCCAAACATTTGGTGGGACTAAGTTAACGGGCTTGAAGGCTAAAGACCATAGTCTTGGGGGACAACTAGGTCAACTGGCACAGTACAGTTCATGAAGATAATGTTCTACATATGAGTTTGGTGAGTAGGTCTGGGAATCTTAAAAGCTTGCGAGTGGTCGTCTAAGATACAACTATTGGTCTCTTCCCATTTGGAGCAAAGGAGATCGAAGGAAACCAAAGACTCCAGGAAGCAACTAGGCCGTTGGACTAATGGCCCACATGAAACACAGCCTCCGCTAGCTTGAGACCCGAAGAACTAATAGTGCCTGGCAACCACTAACGAATGCTCTGACTAGGCATACAATGCAAGATCCTGGTTAGAATGGGGGAAAAAATGTAGAACAAAACTCAAATTTATAAAAAAAAAATCAAACTTACTGAATTGATAAAGACGCCCTTTTAACCTGGAACTGAAGCCACTCCCGAGGTCACTTTTCCGCCAAAGAGTGGATTGGCCTATAAAAAAAAAAAAATAACACCAATGAGGAATGTGTACCTTAGAACAATCAACTATATGAGACCAAAAACAAAGATGAAGAGTCAAGGGGGGCAGGGAAACAGGAGGACTGGAAATGAAGAAGACAGGGTTGAAATGGGGAGAGTGCTGACACGTTGTTGCGATAGCAACCAATGTCATGGAAAAAATTTTGTATAAATTGTTGAATGGGAAACTAATTTGCTAAGTAAACTTTCACCTAAAACAGAATAAAGTGTTCAAAAAAAAAGGGACAATAGGTTTCAAATTATGCAAAGTGTCATTATAAACACTATGTCTCTCAACTTGGATTTGCATAAAAGCTAGATGAAGGAAATTTCATATTCACATTTTTTCAATAAGGATCTAGATTTTAGCAATTACAGTGGTGGAGTAAAAGCAACTTTATAAACACAATGCACACAAATTAAAAAGATGAAAAATTTTTGAATTCATGGAAGCTAAGAAATCAAGCCACAAATCTTGTTTTGTTGTTGTTGATGATGAAACGCTTATCTTTACAAAAAGGTTCATCTATAGGAATAGTAAGAAAAACATACTAGCTATCGTTGGAGTCTTGGTGGCGAAGTGCTTAGGGCCTATGACTGCTAAACAAAAGGTCAGCAGTTCGAATCCACCAGGTGCTCCTTGGAAACCCTATGGGGCAGTTCTACTCTGTTCTATTGGGTTGTTACGAGTCAGAATCGACTTGACAGAAATGGGTTTGGTTTTTTGTTTTGGTTAGTTACCACTAAGTTGATTCTGACTCATAGTGACCCCATGTGTATCAAAGTAAAACCATACTCCATGTGATTTTCAATGGATGTTTTTTGGAAGTAGATTTCCAGGCCTTTCTTCCAAGGTACATCTGGGTAGACTCGAACTTCCAACCTTCCTGTGAGCAGCCAAGTGTGTTAACATTTTGCACTCTATAGGTAAATTGTAATGCTTAGAAAACAAAAAAAATAAAAAAACCCACGAAACTTATTCTGGAGTTTGCTTTTATATGAGATGAACGGTAGATTGTATGTCTAGAAACTACATTACGGATCAAGGAAGGTTCCTGCTCTCAAGATGCTCACTCTACCTATCTCTCTTACATTTGAAATTCCCATTAATGTCCTCTTTTGAAGACATAAGAATGTTAATTGAAATAAAAGAATATTATCTGGATGAGATAACACAATAAACAATTACAATAATTAACATATTAGTAAAAATAGGGTTTATTAGAACAGCTACAGTCATGTTCAAAGGATCTTAAGGAACTGGAACATTGGAGTTTAAGGTCTTGAAAGATTTTAAGGCAAAGTGAGTGAAGTATTGAAGTGTGAGCTTAAACCAGGTGTTTTAGGCTGGGTTCTCTAGAGAAGCAAAACCAGTAAAGCATATATATATATATAACCATGGTGGCGTAGTGGTTAAGTGCTATGGCTGCTAAGCAAAAGGTCAGCAGTTTGAATCCACCAAGCTCTCCTTGGAAACTTTATGGGGTAGTTCTACTCTGTCCTATAGGGTCGCTATGAGTCAGAATCACTTCAACGGCAACAGGTTTGGTTTTTTTCAGCTTATATATGTATATATATATATATATATATATATATATACAGACAAAGAGAGAGAGAGAGATTTATATCGAGAAAATGGTTCACATCGTTGTAGAGACTAGAAGGTCCAAGGCCATGGGTTAGCCTGGAGTCTTCTCCTGGCTCATGTAGCTGAGATCTGCAGGTGAGAAAACAGGTTTCTGGCTCACAGGCTGTGGAGGCTGACAAATCCCAAGACTGGTGGGTAAGCTGCTAGCTCAAGTCCCAAGAACTGGAGGTCAGATGAACAGAACAGGAGGCAGCAGCAGGATCCAGGGTGAGGAAAAGTCAGTGAGCTTTGCCAGAAAGTCCACATATAATGAATGCAGGCCATGCTTCCAAGGAAATTCCCTTTCAACTCATTGGCTGCTCATAGCAGATCTCATCATGGAGGTAATTACATCATTACATAGCTGTCGAATTACATCATGACAGCCAAAGCACTGAGAATCGTGGCCCAGCCAACTTGACACACACTTTTAGCCTTCACATCAGGAGAGGGAGCTTTAGAGCACCGATGGGTGTGTGTTTATATACATATAACAGTAATGAGAGGTTTGATATTTAACTGTATGTGTCAACTTGGCTAAGCTTTGATTGCCAGTGGTTTGGCCAAATACTAGACTACTTGCTGCTCTATAACATAATGTAACAACCTTGTGTAATGTAACCTAATATAATCAATCAACCGGTTGAAAGTGGTTTTCCTTAGGTTATTGTCTGCCTTCAGGCTATTAACAGATACTTTGGCAGAACTCTCTCCCTCTTTCTTTCTCAACTCTCTACTTTTCTCTCATCTGACCTACAGGTCTTGGGACGCAAGCCTGAGGTAGTCTCCCCCTGGTGCCTGACCTACAGATTTTGGACTGGCCAGCCCCTACAATCCCGTGATCAGCAGAAGTCTTCAGCTTGTCACTTGACCTATGACTTTTGAACTTTCAAGCCCCATAATTGTGTGAGCACTTCTCTTGAAGTAAATTTCTCTCATTCTAGATACAGAGGTCTCACCAGTTCTGTTTCTTTGGAGAACCCTAAGACAAGAAGATACTCTGGTTCTACGTTTTTTCCTTTGCCAGCCCTGGCTGATTTAATGAGGCTGGAATGGGAAATACAGAAATGAGACACAGTTAGACCAACGAGTCTGTCTAGTAGAAAAGAAATAAAAATCTACAGAAAATAATAAACACAGAGAAATGGGTTTGATTTAAAATATATTGTTCATGTGCCCCAGAGCAGGATTGCTTAAGTTTCAAACCTAAGTACTCTTGGACAAGTTACTTAGCCCTACTTGGCCTCAATTTTCTCACTGGTAAAGTAGGATATGTATAGTATCTTCCTTATCCCTTCATTTTTATAAACATATGAGTTATCATATTTAAAAAGATTTAAACTGTGTTTCATGCAAAATTAATTTTTATTATTATTAAAATAGGAAAATTATATGTAGAATTTTATTGCAGTACATAAATTTACCTTTTGTTTGTCCATTTTTTGATATTTTCCAAATATATTTTGAAGATGACTTTGATGTTGAAACACTAAAAGTAAAAACAAAACACAAACTCCCTCTCATCTTCTTTTCTGCTAATCAAAGGGTTTCTATTGCAAAATACAGTGAGAATTTCCTGTATTGTGATATCCAGAACATTTTAGAAGCTGGTAGTTTTACCTCTTCTTGCTCAGTACTACACAACTGTGGCTCACCAGTAGATGCTTCAGGAACATCCTGTAAATACACATTTTTTGTTTCTCTTTTTCTTTTAAATTTCTCCGGATTCCTTTGCTTCCAGCCCAGTTCTGGGATCGAACACCACTCTTCCCCAGCAAGCACTCCTTGTGTTTTCCCTGCATCCACCTTGGGACATCATCTCTCATGGCAGGTACGTGTGCCTCCGGTCAGAAAATCAACTGATAAAGGGACGCAAAAAAGGCAGCCCATGGACATGGCTAATTTAAGGGCAGAGCTTTAAGAGAAAGAGTTATAATGCACAGTGAATTTTTCAGTCTTTCCCTGTGTCTGTACCTTCTACATTTATTTTATTTTCTTGCTTCATTATTCTGTAACTGAAAAATAGCCTGGAAAGCTTTTCCACAGAATGGCTTCTGATATGGATACGTCTAAATTCTAAATGAGAAACGAATTCATCTGGTTATATTATGATCAATATAATTCTAGCACAGGAATAAAAAGATAATGCCAGATATAAATGATACAATGCTTAAAAGTGTTTATATTATTTTTTTAGCGCTTATCTTGCGACTCCCAAATGTCACCCAGACTGTTTGAACATGGTATTATTTTCAGTGACATTACTCTTTGGGAGTATGCTAAAGTCCATGCATCATCTCCTAAAGTTGAATAGTTTCAGGAGAAAGGCTATAACCAAGTAACTTCGGGTAAGAGCAAAAAAAAAAAGGGTTGTTTCTATATCATAATTCAATATACTAGGAAGTGAACTCAGCACTCCAGAGAATTACTCTCTACGTTGGTTTTGGAATCTCTCATCCTCAGTTTCAAAGTGCTCTTCTACAGAGCTATGAGCAGGAAAATATTCCTCAAAGCAGAGCCTGTACTGAGATTAGCAGAAAGACATACCACCAATAGTGTTGTTGCCAGTGACAATGGTAGAGTACGGTACATGAAAGACACTGGGCTTAGACAGGATTGAATTTTATGTCTGACTTGCACACTTGCTAGCTTTGATACCTTGAGAAAACGATGTTATTCTTGGACCCTCAATTTTCTCATCGACCTGGTGGGAACCAGGCTATTTACCTTCTGATTTTTCTTGAGAGAATAAAAGTAAATGCCTGTAATGTAAGCACATAAAACAGAAGTTGGAGCCCCTTGATCTCTTTTTGCACTAGATCTCTACATTTCTTTGCCAATTAAAAACAAAGAAAAAATCTAATGTTAAATATACCTACAGAATTGGTAGAGATGAAAATGTGTGGATAATCTTACTGAGGAATAATTTAACGCACACACACAAAAAAGTTGGTATTGGATGATAGTGTTATCACATAAAAGACCTAAAGACTCAAATGTTTCTCCACATATCTGTGCTGTGGATCCTGACAGTTCTGGACTTTCTCTCACTGGTTTTGCATTTAAGTACTACAGCCACTGCATTGGCTCTTTAAGTCTTTGCCTTTTCTCTCTTTTTCTACAGCTTTTCAGAACAATTTATGGAACCTGATTTCTGGAACCTTGGCAGTAGTGTGCCTTTTGTTGATGGCTACTTTGGGAATTTTGTTGAAAAATTGTAAGTTTTTTGGCATCTTAGAAAGACGAATGCTATGATAAAACTAATCGTAAACGTTGAATTTTGCTAGTGTGTGATATTATCTCAGGGATACACTTAAACCTGTACTTGATTATGTAAATTTCTAAAAATTTCTCACAGCATTTTCCACACAAAGTACTCAGCCAACATCCTCTCCAGGATCCACCGTAGAACCCCAAGAAGGTAGGCTCCAATGTTTGGAAATGCTCAGTATTGGTAGAACATTAAGAGAGACAGTTTCTTTCTTTCTTTTTTTTTTTAACACAGAGTAGCATGATAGCTTATCACATATGGTAATATAAGTTTACTTCCCTAATTTTAGGACAGTCTCATTCCACTGTTCTCTAGTGTAGGAATGATAAAACTACATTGAGAGCACATCATTTATACGTTATAGGTATAAGGATTGTCCTATAGGGTGGCTATGAGTCGGAATCAACTCGACAGCACTGGGTTTTTTTTTTTTTCTGGGAGGTATAAGGATATTAGCATGAGATAACGGATTTCTGTCCTCTATGAGTACATGTTATTAACTAACAAATTATAAATAAAACTACAATAAATATTATAGTTAATCCTAATTCCTGGCCTGTGTCTGCTCATAACCCATACTTTCTTATCTCCATTATAGAATATTTGTCCTGTAACTAGTTTTTTTTTTTAATGTACCTATAATTTTATTAGTAGTTATGTCTCAGATTGTAGTGCCCAGATTTCTGCAATTTTAAAATCTAATTATACAGTAAGAGCCAGCTTAAAGTACAGTTTCTGAGTGAATATATAAATTTCTTTTGTACACTTACCAAAGTATTATGATATAATTGATAAATGATTGGGAATTATATGTCTTACTCTACCTCTAGAATATAATCTCCATGAGGAAAATGATCGTGTCTGACTTGTTCACATTTATAATCCTGAGCGTAGCACACTGCAGTGCATGTAGTAGTGCGTGCTCAAAGACTAGTTGTAGAGAAAAAAATAAATAGCAAATGGTTTTTGAATGAATAAAGAGCAATACAAATACTAGAAATCTCCAATGTCATCAATCATGTTTTATTTTTCATCTTAGGCTCTGACTGCTGTTCTTGCCAAGAGAAGTGGATTGGGTATCGATGCAATTGTTACTTCTTTTCCAAAGAACAAAAAACTTGGGCAGAAAGTAGGGATTTCTGTGCCTCTCACAATTCCAGTCTTCTTCAGCTGGAAAGCAAAGATGAATTTGTATGTACTCATGTTTCCACATTTTCTTTGTTCCAGAAAACATAATATCTAAGTAAGCTGAAGATTTTGAACCAAGTCTTTAATCAGAGAGTAAATGTGTGATTGTATTTGAATAGTGATTATTAACTTTGTACTTTGAAGCAATCACTATAAAACCTACATAGCATTTCTCAAAGAATTACATCTAGGAATAAAATCAATATGCCAGATGAAGTGAAAGAAATTTTCTGGATGGCTTCAAAGTAATAGATCATTGCTTAACCATTTTATTCAAAGAACCAACTAAATGACTTTGGAATATTTAGTTCTTTTAATTGAATTGATAAATTCTTTTATAATTATGTAGCTTCTGTCATGTTTCTGGAATACAATGTAGGGAAAATAGGGTCTGGTCATAAAACTTACCAATTCCTAAGGTCCCATTCATAAGAAAAGGAAGCCAACAGAATGCAAAAATTGTTGAAAAATATCATTAATATCACACACAACTAAAATTTTGCTGAAGATCACTCAAAAACGGTTTTGGCAGTATACTAACAGAGGACTTCCAGAAATTCAAGCTCAATTCAGAAGAAGGTGTGGCACGAGGGATATCATTGCTGACATCAGATGGATCTTGGCTGAAAATAGAGAATACCAGAAAGATGTTTACCTGTGTTTTTTTTGAGTATGCAAAGACATTCAACTGTGTGGATCATAACAAACTGTGAATAAAATTATGAAGAATAAAATGCTAGGATACTGAATTGTGCTCATGAGGAACCTGTACATGCACCAAGAGGCAGCCCTTTGAACAGAAGAAGGGAATACCACATAGTTTAAAGTCAGGAAAGGTGTGTGTTAAGATTGTACCCCTTCACCATACTTAATCAAATGTATGCGGAGCAGATAACTTGAGAAGCTGAAATATATGAAGAAGAATGTAACATTAGGATTGGAGTAAGACTCATTAACAACCTAGTATTTGCAGATGACAGAACTTTTCTAGTTGAAAGCGAAAAGGACCTGAAGAACTTACTGATGAAGATCGAAGACCACAGCTTTCAGTATGGATTATACCTCAACATAAAGCGGCCCAAAATCCTCACAACTGGACCAAAAACAACATCGCAATTAACAAGGAAAATATTGAAGTTGTTAAGGATTTCATTTTACTTGGATCTGCAATCAACACCCATGGAAGCAGCAGTCAAGAAGTCAAACAACATATTTCATTGGGCATATCTGCTGCAAAAGAGCTCTTTGAAGTGTTGAAAAGCACAAGCGACACTTTAAAGACTAAGCTGTGCCTGACCCATGCTGCAGTATTTCAACTGCCTCATATGCATGTGAGTACTGGACAATGAATAAGGAAGACCTAAGAAGATTTGATGCCTTAGAATTATGATGTTGGTGAAGAATACTGAATATACCATGTGTCAGAAGAACGAACAAATCTGTCTTGGAAGAAGTACAGCCAGAGTGATCCTTGAAAGCGAGGCTGGCAAGACTTGGCCTCACATACTTTGGACATGTTATCAGGAGGAACCGGTCCCTGGAGAAGGGCATTATGCTTGGTAAAGTAGAGGGTGAGCTAAAAAGAGGAAGACCCTCAGTGAGATGGATTGACACAGTGGCTACAACAATGGACTCAAGCTTAACAATGATTGTGAAGGTGGCCCAGGATTGGGCAGTGTTTTGTTGGAACCAAATTGACAGCAGCTAACAACAACACAGAAAAAGTATAAATTGCCCTAGATGTATGCGGAGGCTGAGCTGAATAAAGGCTGAGTAGGTCATACCCAGGAGATTTATCTCTCGAGATAGTGTTGATTTTATAGGCTTTGAGACGGGGATTTTGGATCCCCTGTACAGGGATGTTCCTGAGAACTCTAACTCACAGAATAGGTAATGTTTTCTATATTTTTATAACAATGTTTTTAGACCTTTAGTGAGATTTTGTGGTATTTTTTCCTCCATAAATGAATGGGTGTGTTAAATGAGTAGTATGAGCCACAGAGCTGTACCTTCTAAATTAGAAGTCAATAATGAATTCAGTTTGTGCGATTGATAGGCTGATTCTGACGCTCTGACATTAACTTTCTTAAAAATACACTGTTCCCAGAGTACATTTAAATTAGATTACAGTGTTTGTCTCTGTTTCCAAACAGAGCTTTAGGATCTCCGATGACCGTTATTACTGGATTGGACTCATTTATTATAATAAAAGACGTGGTGCGTGGCTGTGGGAGGACGGCTCTGCTCTCTCCAGGGATGTGTAAGTTTCTGGCAGCCTGGTGCTGCCTTTTCTACTCTTTCTGAGTTTATGCTTAGATCACATCAGTGGAGGTAACACCCAGGAGCACTGCAGTAATCGCATGCCCAGGGTGTGAGGTTACAGAAAAGAGAAGAGTGTAGCAGAATACAATTGCAGGCCAATCCAGAAAATTCAAGTTCATGCTCAGGTCACATGAACTTTAGTGTTCTGGGCCCATAAAATAACTTTTGACTTTTTGTTTCCATTTTGCCTTGGAGCAAACACATAGACATATACGTACAGGCACACATCCTCACATCCTCACATACACCCGAGCGCTGACTCAGCAGTCCCGGCAGTCCAGATACAGCAGGATATGCCTTCCTTTCTTTATTCTGCTGGAACCAAAATTCTCAACATACTTACAGTGTTTCAAATATTCTGGGTTTATCTTCTGTATGTTTGTAAACTTTGAATGTTATTTTCATTCATAAACATGTAATTTCCAGATAATACAATGGTGAATTATAAGCTCTGATTTGATTCTCTAGACTAAGTCAGGTAATGCATTTTTAAACAAAATAAAGTATATTATGCATCAAAATGATTAACAGTAAAAAGAACAATAACAAAAAATCTCTAGTCCCAATGCTATTTATTTTAGAGGGAGTAACTAAGGTTTGTGCAACAATGTAATCTGAAAACTGAAAACCATAGTTTAAAAAAAAAGAATGATTCCGTATGTTAATATCTCATCGAAATGCATCTGAAAGTTCTATCATTAACCTGAATCATCATCGCACCTGAGCATTTCCATACGCTTTTCCCAGATGCTAATATTTTTGTCTTCATTACAGATTTCCATTGTTTCCGCCTCTAAATCAACAGAACTGCATGTTGTATGATAGCGATAGTATTTTGGATGAAGATTGTGGGGAGAAACATGGTTTTATCTGTAAGCAATAGCTTATTTAAGTGTTTCTTGGGGTTGGGGAGCAATGCGGGTTCAGGTTTACCTTTTATCTCTTATATTGTTACTAATCATCTACTTCTTAGTTCTATAAATTTTTCAATGTTTTGTCTTATCATACAATTTGTACATATTTGAATCCATATATTTTAAAATTGATTAAATTTCTGTGCCTGTACTTGAATTTTTCAAGCACCAAGATAAACAATGTTATGAATATTTAGATTTTATTCTATGTGTTTATTGTTAAATGCATTGTAGTTTCATAGGTTCATGCAGCTTTTTTTTACACATTATCTCTGCACAAATTTAAGTAAAGCTAAAAACACCACATAATATATATCAACCTCATTTCAATGCTTCATATGACATAACTAAATTGGGAAAGCCCGTCTTCACCTTTCTAAGAGTAAAAATATTTTCAATGCTTTCTGTTAGCTCTTTCTGGGTGTGTGTGTATATATATATATGTATTTGCTTAGAGCTGAAAGTTCCATTGCTATACGGTAGATGACAGTTTCCTCACATGTGTTATCCAGCTTCAGAGCAAACCCAATTTTGTCTCTTTTCCTTAATTCTCTAAATTCTGAAGAACAATTGAAGTTTTTTGCCATTACTTGGAAATATGTGTTCCTAATATGACTGCTTCCATATTTTACAAGGGGAATGAGAATCCAAGTCGTTCAGGGTGCCCAGAACTTTCTTGCCTCATGCTTACCCATCAGTAAGAGAGTCATTTGCATGTGCTTTAGAGATCTTATTCTCCAATCAATCAAAAAACAAAGATTTTCCTAAAAGTCTTGCAACTAGTGGCTACCGCTCTCTGCAGGTAATTCACATTATGGCTGCTTGCATCTTCAAAGGCAAAAGGAAAGTATCTCTGATTTCTTGGATCTTTGACCTCTAGACTCTCTTTTAAAATGTTCATCTGATTAGATAAGGCCCACCCAGTCTTGCCTGGCTTTTAATTAACTCCAAATCAACTTAATTGTATCTGAAAATTTTTCTCACCTTTGCAATGTAAGGTAATCTTATCCTAGGAGTAACATGCCATCATATTCAATGTCCCAGGCTCAGTCGAGGTGGGGTGGGTTATAGAGGGCATTTATACCAGGAAGCAGGAATCTTATGGACCATCTTAGAATATTTCCTACCACACCAAATGTCTTAGTTACCTCGTACTGCTCTAACAGAAATACCACAAGTGAGTGACTTTAGCAGAGAGAAATTTATTTTTTCATAATTTCAGTGATAGAAGTCCAAATTCAGGATGCCAGCTCTAGAGGAAGGCTTTCTCTGTCTGTCAGTTCTGGAGAAAGGCCCTTGTTTCTTCAGCTTCTGCCTCCTGGTTCCTTGCAAATCCCTGTGTGTCTTGTTATCTTTCTTACCCCATCTCTGCTTACTAGTTTGCTTATTTAACCTTTTAGATCTCAAAAGGGATTGACTCAGGCTATACCTTACACTAATCCTGTCTCATTAACATAGCAAAGAAAAGTCATTCTCAAATGGGATTAAAACCATAGGCATAGAGGTTAGAATTTACAATGCATATTTTTGGGGTACACAATTCAATTCATAACACCAACAACAACCAAAAAACCCGCTGCTAACATGCCCCTAAAAAAAAGTAACTTTTATTTCTTAGCTTATTAAATTTAATCAGTGCCTTTTGAATCCTGATTAGATAGCTGATAATTTAAATCCCATATGCTCTGACAAGAAATTCATTTTTTCTAGTGTATTAATTCTTAGCTCCGCCATAATGACATCTGCAACCTCACATAGTATGCCTGAGAAGGATGGAGTTATTTGACCTATATGGACTGGGGCAGCTCTCTGCTTATCTTTAGGGATTCCAAAAATTGTTCTCTTATTCCTGGTCAATACAAGGGCAGTGGACTGACTAACTAACCAATTTATAGTGTGCATAGCTTGTACTTGAGACAACTGATTAGACATCCGCTCTTCACTACCTGACTAGATGGGCGTGAAAGACTGTTGGAAACTGCTGCTTCTTGTTGTTAGGTGTCGTGGGTCAGTTCCAACTCATAGTGACCATATGCACAACAGAATAAAACACTGCCCAGTCCTGCGCCATCCTTATAATTGTTGTTATGCTTGAGCTCATTGTTGCAGCCACTGTGTCAATCCACCTTGTTGAGGGTCTTCCGCTTTTCAGCTGACCCTGTACTCTGCCCAGCATGATGTCCTTCTCCAGGGACTGATCCCTCCTGACAACATGTCCAAAGTATGTAAGACACAGTCTTGCCATCATTACTTCTAAGGAGCATTCTGGTTGTACTACTTCTCAGACAGATTTGTTCGTTCTTTTGGCGGTCCATGGTATATTCAATATTCTTCGCCAACACCAGAATTCAAAGGTGTCAATTCTTCTTTGGTCTTCCTTATCCATTGTCCAGCTTTCATATGCATATGATGCGATTGAAAATACCACGGCTTGGGTCAGGCGCACCTTAGTCTTGCAGGTGACATCTTTGCTTTTGAACGCTTTAAAGAGGTCCTTTGAAGCAGATTTACCCAATGCAATGTGTCTTTTGATTTCCCGACTGCTGCTTCCATGGCTGTTGATTGTGGACCAAGTAAAATGAAATCCTTGACAACTTCAATCTTTTCTCCATTTATCATGATATTGTTCATTAGTCCAGTTGTGAGGATTTTTGTTTTCTTTATATTGAGGTACAATCCATACTGAAGGCTGTGGTCTTTGATTTTCATTAGTAAGTACTTCAAGTCCTTTTCACTTTCAGCAAGCAAGGTTGTTTCATCTGTATAACGCAGCTTGTTTATGAGTCTTCCTCCAATCCTGATGCCCTGTTCTTCTTCATATCGTCCACCTTCTCGTGTTATTTGCTCACCATACAGATTGAGTAGTTATGGCAAAAGAATACAACCCTGACACACACCTTCCCTGACTTTAAATCATTCAGTATCCCTTGTTCTGTCTGAACAACTGCCTCTTGATCAATGTAAATGTCCCTCATGAGCACAATTAAGTGTTCTAGAATTCCCATTCTTTGCAACATTATCCATAATTTGTTATGATCCACACAGTCGAATGCCTTTGCATAGTCAATAAAACACGTGTCTGTCAGTTTATCGTACTGTGGGGGCTTGCCTGTTGCCGTGATGCTGGAAGCTATGCCATGGGTGTTCAGGTACAGCAGGGTCACCCATGGAGCACAGGTTCCAGCTAAGCTTCCAGACTAAGACAGACTAGGAAGAAGGACCCAGCAGTCTACTTCTGAAAAGCATTGGCCGGTGAAAACCTTATGAGTAGCAGCAGCGGAACACTGTCTGATATTGTACTATAAGTAGAGTCCCCCAGGTTGGAAGGTACTCAAAAGATGACTGAGGAAGAGCTGCCCCCTCAAAGTAGAGTCGACCTTAATGACATGGATGGAGTAAAGCTTTCAGGAAACTGCGGGAGCTGTCCTAAAATCGTATTTTATCACACAGATATCAGTAGTTCAATCTAAAGTTGAAATATGTCTTTGTACAAATAAGAAAGACCCTGGGAACTTATTCCTGGATGTCTTTTGGAGCCCCACTGCTTACATAAATTCTCTTGTGTATCCCATTATTATTATTATTATTCATTGAAAGCCTCAGCCAGCTATGATCTACTGAGTTTTATGATTCTTTTCAGTTATCTAACCCTGAGAAATCTTTGGAACACGTAAACCTCCTTTTCCTTTTCCATAGTTTTGAATCTTTTCCCCTTATACCATAGCACAAGGGTTAAAATGTTTTGTGCAAATGCTGTATAGTTAACATTTTCAGCTTTGTGGGTTAGTCTCTGTTTCAACTTCTCAGTTCAGCCATTGCCTAGCTAAAGATGTCATAGATAATATGTAAATAAATGGTGTGGTTGTGTTCCAAAACACTTGATTTACAAAAACAGATGGTTTTAGGGTAGATTTGACCTATAGGTTGTAGCTTGCCAACCTCTGTCAAAATGTACAAATGAGCATATAAAATCACCAATCCTATTCTCTGCTTTGCCTTTCCTTTTTCTGGGTCATTTCTTGCCAGTTGTAAACAGACCTACACATTTTTCAGTATAAAAAACAGTTTTGACTTAGTTTATGAGTCTGTAGTAACCAGGCTGCAAGATCTCACCAATATTCCTCACCTTCTGATGTTTGTGCCTTCATGTAATTTCCTTTCACTTGGTATCAGGTTGGATCTGTATGACCAATAGAACACAGTAGAAATTTTGGCATGTTCCTTCTGAGGCTAGGTTGTAAAAGAAAGTGTGAATTCTGCCTCTTTACTTTCTCCTAGATCTCTTGATCTGGGGGAAGGCAGTTACCAAGTTGTGAGACACCCTGTGTAGGGGACTGTGTGATAAGGATGGAAGCCTCCTATGGAAAGCCACTAGGAACTGAGGCCTCTTGCCAGGAGCCATGTGAGTGAGTCTTCTTGGAAGCAGACTCTCCAGCCAGAGTGAAGCCTTCAGATGACTATGGCCCAGCAGACTTCCCGACAGCAATAAAAGATCCTGAGCCAGATTCCTCCCTCTAAGCTGTTTAAGGATTCCTGTCCTTCAGAAATAATAAATGCTTGTGGTTTATTTATTTGTATAAACTTAAGGAATGACACATTATGAGCCTCGTCCACACCTGGATCTCATGAGTTTCTGAACTTTGAGCTGATGATGTAATAGGATGATAATTTTGGGGGCCGCAGAAGGGGATGAATGAATTTTGCCTGTGGGAAGAACAGATATAATTGGTGGGCAAGGCTGTGCTTCTATATTCAGCCCCCTAGATGGCCCCTACTGGTCCCTGAATCTGCTATGGACACCCTTTTATGATAATCATCCATATTCTGTTAAGGTTGATCTGTGTGAGCAATAGAATATGGCCAAAGTTATGGGATGACACTTATGAGGACAGGTCATAAATGAGAGTGAGGCTTCTTTATTCCAAGTTGCTTGGGAAAATTTATAATCTCACCAGCAGTTTATGTGAGTTTGCATTGCTCCTTTTCCTCTCCAACACATACTAAAAAAAAAAAAAAATCCAAACCCGTTTTGGTCAAGTTGATTCCAACTCACAGTAACCATATAGGACAGATTAGAACTGCCCCCTAGGCTTCCCAAGGCTGTAAACTTTCCGGAAGCAGACTGCTACTTCTTTCTCCCATGGAGCAGGACCTTTCAGTTTGTAGCTAAGCACTTTATCCACTGTGCCACCAGGACTCCTACGCTTGTGAAACTCTCACACATCACATTCATCACTGTAGATAACATATACATCACCCCAGAAATTCTCCCAGTTACCCCAAGTAATACTTTCGTCTGGCTCCTACCCACACAGATGACCATTGTGTGCCATTTTGTTAGCATAGATTTTCATTTTCTGAAGCTTTGTGAGTATATATATATATATATATAAAATTTATATATATAGAACCATGCAGTTTGTACATCTTTTGTTTGGATTTTTTAGCCAAACATAATTATTTTCAGATCAATTTGTGTTGTTATGCATATCAGTAATTGATTTCTTCTTATTGGTGAATAGCGTTCCATTTTATGGGTAGAACACAATTCATCCATTCCCTGTTTGATAGACATTTGGGTTGTTTCCATTTTGTGGTTATTACTAGTAAAGTTACTATGTGTATTCACTCACAAGACTGTGTTTGGACATAGATCTTCTTTTCTCTTGGATAAAAATAATTTTCTAGGAGTAGAATGGTTGGATCATACGGTGGTGAATGTTTACATTTTTAAAAACCTGTCAAACTGTTTTCCCAAGGGAGTGTTCCATTTTATATTCCCACTAGCAGTGTTTGAGAGCTCACTTCCTCCACATCTTGGCCAGCATTGGAATGATCTTTATACTTTTAGCCGTTCTAATAAGTGTGCAGTAGTCATTCATTGTGTATTTAATTTGCATTTCTCTAATGAGTTATGTTTTTGAATATCTAGTTATTTGCTTATTTGCCATGTTTACCTCTTTCTTGGTAACTTTTCTGTTCAAATAAGTTGCCAGTTTTATTGTTTTTACTTTCTTATTGAGTTGTGATCATTTTTGTGTATTCTGTGTACAAGTCCTTTATCAGGCAGATGTTTTGAAAAATTTTCTCCCAGTCTGAGGCTTGTCTTCTCATTCTCTTAGCAGTGTCTTTCAAAGAGCAGAAGTTTTAAATCTTGACAAAGTCCACTTTATCAGTTTGTTCATTTATAAATCATGCTTCTCACATCATTTCTAAGAAAGCTTTGGCTAAATCAAGGCCACAAATTTTTTCTTCTTTGTTTTCTTGTAGAAGATTTACAGTTAGATTGTGCATTTAGATCCATGATTTACTTTGAATTATTTGACCTATTTGTTGTAAGGGGTAAATCAAAGACTTTTTTTGTTCTTGTTTTTTGTATATCTATATTTCTCATGCCATTTGTTAAAAATATTATCCTCACTCCACTTAAATGCCTATGCACCTTTGTCAAGAATCAATTTTCCATATACGTATGGATCTGTTTCTGTGCTCCCTATTTTGTTTTATAGATCTGTTTGTCTCATTTTGCGTGGAGAGCACACTGTTCTGAATACTCTGAAAAAAAAAAAAAGCTGTATAAAAATCTTGAAGTCTAGTAGTAATCACCCTCCAGCTTTGTTAATTTTTAAGTTGTTTTGGCTGTTGTTGTATTTTGTATTCTATATGAATTTCAAAATTATGTTGTCAATCAACAACAACAACAACAAAAAAAAAAACCTTCTGGGATTTTAGTTGGAATTGCATTAGATCTATAGATCTGTGTTGGAAGAATTGCCATATCAACAATGCTGAGTCTTCTGACTCTTTAATAATGTATATATCTTTTACCTCAATATTCTCAAATTTTTCTCAGCAATATTATGGAATTTTTAATAATATGCAGCCTTTTACATTTTTATGAGGTTTTGCTAAGTACTGCATTGATTTGATACTATTATAGATTATATGTTTTTTATTTCAATTTTTGATTGCAAGTGTATATACAGTTGATTTTTGTATTTATCTTCTATGTTTCAACCTTTTTAAACTCACTTATTAGCTCTAGTAGCATTTCTGTAGCTTCCATTTGATTTTCAACATAGGTGATTATATTACCCATGAGAAAAGACAGCTTTCCATGTTTCTTTTCAAAACTGAATTCCTTTTATTTCTTTTTCTTGCCTGATCACAGTGACTAGAACATTCAATACAAGCTTGAATACAGTAGTGAAAGTAGAAATCATAGTCTTATTCTTGAACAAAAAGAGTCACTTTTTTATCTTCACATTTTATCTTAACTGTAGGATTTTGTAGATGACCTTTACAAGGTTGAGGCAGTTCCCTTCTAATCCTGTTTTGGTAAGTTTTTATCAGGAATCCAAGGGTGTTTTTGTCAATTTATTGTTCTGCATCTATTTAGATCATATGTTTTTTTTGTTTTATGAATTTGTTGATACGGCAAATTACATTAATTTATATGCCAATGTCAAATCAACCATTCATTCCTGGAATAAACTCCACTTGTTCATTATATACTATCTTTTTATATATTATAGTATTCAATTTATTAAAATTTTGCTTGTAATTATAAATATATGTGAATAAATATATACAATTTATTTTTGTGTGTGTTATTTTAGTCTTTAAGTAATATAAAATAGAGATTTTTAATTTCTCCACTTTAAATTTATATCTAAGTCAGATCTAAATTAGATCTAATTTAGATATAAATTAGATCCAATTTAATTGCCATACAAAACTGACAGAAATATTACTGAAGATAAATAGAATAAAATGTGGATGGCGTCATGTCATATCTGTGAGATAAATTGGTATTGAACATAGAGACATAAATCATCTACTAGGAACTACGAAAAAACAACTCCAAAAAAAAAAAAAAAACTAAACCCATTCCTGTGAAGTCAATTCCGACTCATAGTGACTCTGTAGGACAGAGTAGATCTGCCCCATATGGTTCCCGAGGAGCTCCTGGTACATTTGAACTGTCAACCTTTATGGTTAGCAGCCATGGCTCTTAACCACTATGCCACTAGGGTTTCCGCAAAACACCTCCATATAGTACTAACCAGGACTTCCAACATTTTCTAATTGCCTGCTGAGGTTCTTTAACCATTTTCTTGGAGGGCGTCTATGTACTAAGTAAAAAAACTTTTTTTTCATAAAGCCTATATTGTAAAACACAAAGTGATCCTCCTTCTCACATGTTTTTAGTTGGTCCAGAGTTATAATTGTTAGACTTGCATTTGTTTTTAGCAATTATGGACTACTTTTTTTTTTTTTTTTAATGAAATCTATGACAGAGAAAGGGTCCAATAAAACACGTTGAGAACACAGTCATCTCATGTTAATATTTTAGACTGTTTATTTGTTGAGAATTTACTTGTTAAGAGCATAAAACAGATTTTAGAGTAAGGATGTAAAAGAATTTAAACAAATAGCATAGTAGCTAAACCTGTAGTCTCACAGAACAAAGAGGGTCACCTAATTCTGAATATCCTTTTCTCCAAAATCTGTAAAATCAATAAATAAAGAAAATAAAACCACACAGAAATCATGGCTTTTCAAATTTCCAGGAGACAGAGTACCACGACCTTCAAATTACCTGTAATCAGAGAAAAAAAAAAAAAAATTGAACAAAACCCCTGCTCCAACCTACCACTGCATGACTGTGGTATGGGGAAGGGGGATAGTCCTTTGAAAATGTCATTAAAGAAGAGAATGGGAGAGGCGGAGCCAACCTGGCAGAATAGACAGATGCTTCCAGAGAGCCCTCTTACAACAAAGTCCTGTAAAAAACAAGTGAAATGAGTATTTAAGACAAGCCGGGGGCCCTGAACATCAAAGGCAAGCTTAGAAAATGAATGAGAGGCAATGGGAGGAAGAGATGGTTCAGAAGCGGAGAGGAGTTACCAGACCTGAATTGTGGGGAGCCATCAGCCACCATTCCCAGGAGTAGTGGCAGTGGGCTACCACTAGCTTTCAGCCACAGTTTCATCAGGGAGAAGCAGCCAGCCACACAGCATACTCACACCTCCGGAACCAGACAAGAATGGCGCTGTAGGCAAAAGCTATAGCAGTACTTGTGTATATTTTATTGCACCCCCTCTTCCCCAAGCCGGCTTCAGTTTTTGATTTCTCTGGGCGTGGGCTAGGCCCTGTTGAGCACCTAGAGCCATCCTCCTGAACTTGGAGAAGGAATAAATTTGCAACTGGAGGAAAAAATAATTTGCCAGCTCCACCAACCAGGGGAGCTCAGGACAGAAGTGGCTCTTGTCCAGGCATAAATAGTCAGTGGAATTTGAGTACTTTTCCCATCTGCATGGAACTCTATGGGCCTATTTCAGGAGAATAGGCCCTTGTTGGCAGACTCCAACTGTCTCAGCTATGTGTCGGAGCGGTGGGTGTTTGATGTTTCACATTGCTTTGCCTATTAAACAGCATCCTCACCTACACACATCAGAGGCCTGAGGACTGGTGGCTCCACTCAGGTCACCCGGCCACCCTTGAGAGTGTTCCAAGGATAAATGGAACCTCCCACTCCTTATAACCAAAAACATTGGGTGCCCATGGTCCATCTGCAGAGCCCACCCTCCTGTACGCTGTAGAGAATAGGGACATAAGGGGGATGATTCTCAGGAAGCAAATAATCTGAAAAGGAAATGAGATGGGCGATATTACAACAGACCCAACTGAAATTAAAAGAATCTTATCAGATTACAATGAAAAATTATACTCTAACAAATTTGAAAACCTAGAAGAAATGGATGAATTCCTAGAAACACAGTACCTACCTAAACTAACACAAACAGAGGTAGAACAACTAAATACACCCACAACAAAAGAAGGGATTGAAAAGGTAATCAAAAAACTTCCAATAAAAAAAAAAAAAGGCCTGGCCCAGACGGCTTTACTGCAGAGTTCTACCAAACTTTCAGAGAAGAGTTAACACCACTACTACTAAAGGTTTTTCAGAGCATAGAAAATGATGGAATACTACCTAACTCATTCTATGAAGCCACCATATCCCTGATACCAAAACAAGCTAAAGACACCACAAAAAAAAGAAAACTATAGACTTATATCCCTCATGACGTAGATGCAAAAATCCTAAACAAAATTCTAGCCAATAGAATTCAACAACATATCAAAAAAATAATTCACCATGACCAAGTGGGATTCATACCAGGTATGCAGGGATGGTTCAACATTAGAAAAACAATTAATGTAATCCATCATATAAGTAAAACAAAAGACAAGAATCAGATGATTTTATCAATTGATGCAGAAAAGGCATTTGACAAAGTTCAGCACCCATTCATGATAAAAACTCTCACCAAAATAGGAATAGGGGGAAAACTCCTCAATACAATAAAGGGCATTTATACAAAGCCAATAGCCAACATCATCCTAAATGGAGGGAGCTTGAAAGCATTCCCCTTGTGATCGGGAACCAGACAAGGATGCCTTTTATCACCACTTTTATTCAGCATTGTGCTGGAAGTCCTAGCCAGAGCAATTAGGCTAGACAAAGAAACAAAAGCTATCAAGATTGGCAAGGAAGAAGTAAAAGTATCTCTATTTGCAGATGACATGATCTTATACACAGAAAACCCTAAAGGAATCCTCAAGAAAACTACTGAAACTAGTAGAAGAGTTCAGTAGAGTATTGAGATACAAGATAAACATACAAAGATCAGTTGGAATCCTCTACACCAACAAAAAGAACATCGACGAGGGAATCACCAAATCAATGCCATTTACAGTAGCCCCCAAGAAGATAAAATACTTAGGAATAAATCTTACCAGAGATGTAAAAGACTTATACAAAGAAAAGTACAAAACACTTCTGCAAGAAACCAAAAAAGACCTACGTAAGTGGAAAAACACACCTTGCTCATGGATAGGAAGACTTAACATTATAAAACTGTCAATTCTACCAAAAGCGATCTATAGATTTAATGCAATTCCGATACAAATTACAATGACATTTTTTAATGAGATGGAGAAACAAATCACCAACTTCATATGAAAGGGAAAGAGGCCCCAGATAAGCAAAGCATTACTGAAAAAGAAGAACAAAGTGGGAGAACTTACTCTACCTAATTTTATAACATATTATACAGCCACAGTAGTCAAAACAGCCTGGTTCTGGTACAACAGCAGACACATAGACCAATGGAACAGAACTGAGAACCCGGACATAAATCCATCCACTTATGAGCAGCTGAAATTTGACGAAGGCCCAAAGTCAGTTAAATGGGGAAAAAGACAGTCTTTTTAACACATGGTGCTGGCATAGCTGTAAATCTACCTGCAAAACAATGAAACAAGACCCATATCTCATTCCATACACTGAAACGAGCTCCAAATGGATCAAAGACCTAAATCTAAAACTATAAAAATCCTTGAAGAAAAAATAGGGACAACATTAGGAGCCTTAATACATGGCATAAACAGTATACAAAACATTATTAAGAATGCAGAAGAAAAACTAGATAGCTGGGAGCTACTAAAAATCAAACAGCTCTGCTCATTCAAAGACTTCACCAAAAGAGTAAAAAGATTACCTACAGACTGGAGAAAACTTTTTAGCTATGACATTTCTGATCAGAGCCTGACCTCTAAAATACACACAATACTGCAAAACTCAATTACAAAAAGACAAATAACCCAATTAAAAAAAATGGGCAAAAGATATGACTCGACACTTCACAAGAAGACATTCAGGTAGCTAACAGAGACATGAGGAAATGCTCACGATCATTAGCCGTTACAAAAAAGCACATCAAAACTACAATGAGATTTCATCTCACTCCAACAAGGCTGACATTAATCCAAAAAACACAAAATAATAAATGTTGGAGAGGCTGTGGAGAGATTGGAATATTTACACACTGCTGGTGGGAATGTGAAATGGTACAACCACTTTGGAAATCGATTTGGCCCTTCCTTAAAAACCTAGATAGAACTATCATATGATCTAGCAATCCCACTCCTTGGAATATATCCTAGAGAAATAAGAGCCTTTACATGAACAGATATATGCAAACCCATGATCATTGCAGCACTGTTTACAATAGCAAAAAGAAGGAAGCAACCAAGGTGCCCGTCAACAGATGAATGGGTAAATAAATTATGGTATATTTACACAATGGAATACTACACATTGATAAAGAATAGCATTGAATCTGTGAAACATTTCATGACATGGAGGAATCTGGAAGGCATTATGCTGAGTGAAATTAGTCAGTTGCAAAAGGACAAATATTGTATAAGACCACTATTATAAGAACTCGAGAAATAGTTTAAACAGAGAAGAAAACATTCTTTTTGTGGTTACAAGAGGCGGGAGGAAGGAAGGGAGTATTCACTAATTAGATGGTAGATAAGAACTACTTTAGGTGAAGGAAAAGACAACACACAATACAGGGGAGGTGAGCACAATTGGACTAAACCAAAAGCAAAGACGTTTCCTGAATAAACTGAATGCTTTGAAGAGCAGTGTAACAGGGGCAACGGTTTGGGGACCATGATTTCAGGGGACATCTAAATCAATTGGCATAATAAAATCTATTAAGAAAATATTCTGCATCCCACTTTAAAGAGTGGCATCTGGGGTCTTAAAACTCTAGCAAGCAGCCATCTAAAATGGATCAACTGGTCTCAACCCACCTGCATCAAAGGAGAATGAACACCAAGGACACAAGGTAATTATGAGCCCAGGAGACAGAAAGGGCCACATGAACCAGAGACTATATCAGCCTGAGACCAGAAGAACTAGCGGTGCCCAGCTACAACCAGTGAGTGTCCTGACAAGGAACACACTGAAAATCCCTGAAGGAGCAGATCAGTGTGATGTAGACCCCAAATTCTTGTAAAAAGACCAGACTTAGATGACCCCAGTGGTCATGGCCCCCAGACCCTCTTTTGACCCAGGACAGGAATCATTCCCAAAGCCAACTCTTCAGACATGGATTGGACTGGACGATGCGTTGGAGATGGATGCTAGTGAGGAGTGAGCTTTTTGGAACCGGTGGACACTTCAGACTTTGTTGGCATCTCATGACTGGAGTGGAGATGAGACAGTAGAGGGGGGTAGAAGCTGGTGAAATGGACAAGAAAAGAGAGAGTAGAGGGAGGAAGCAGGCTGTCTCATTGGGGGAGAGTAATTGCTGAGTAGTTTAGTTTTTATATTGTCTTTTCCTCTTATTCAGTGTTGTTGATTTTGTTTCTACTTAGTCTCTATTTTTTTCTTGTATTTTATTTTGAAGAGTAGGATAGTTAGCCTCCTTTGTGGTTACCTTAATATTTACCCCTGTATTTCTGAGTTTAAACCTAACTTTTCTTTCTTTATATCACCTTGTCTTCCACTCCATATGAAAGATCTATGACTACATTTCTTAGTTCCTCTTTATTGTTTTAATGTTGTCTTCTTTTACATAACGACATCATTGTTTCCCTGTTGTGAGCGTTTTTTTATCTTGATTTATTTTGCGATTTCCCTGTCTGGGTTGACATCTGATTGCTCTGTCCAGTGTTCTAGTCTTGGGTTGATACCTGCGATTATTGACCTTCTAAACAAAGAATTCCCTTTAGTATTCCTTGTAGTATTGGTTTGGTTTTTACAAATTCCCTAAACTTGTGTTTATCTGGAAATGTCTTAATTTCACCTTCATATTTAAGAGACAGTTTTGCTGGGTATATGATTCTTGGCAGGCAACTTCTTTTCCTTCAATTTTTTAAATATGTCATCCCATTGCCTTCTTGCCTGCATGGTTTCTGCCGAGTAGTCTGAGTTTATTCTTATTGGCTCTCCTTTGTAGGTGACTTTTCGTTTATCCCTCGCTGTTCTTATACTTCTGTCTTTAACTTTGGTTTTGGCAAGTTTGATTATAATATGTTTTGGTGACTTTCTTTTAAGTTCTACCTTATGTGGAGTTTGATGAGCATCTTGGAGAGATATCTTCTCATCTTTCACGATACCAGGGAAGATTTCTGCTAACAAATCTTCAACAATTATCTCTGTAGTTTCCGTTATCCCTCCCCGTTCTGGTACTCCAATCACTCGTAGGTTATTTCTCTTGATAGAGTCCCACATGATTCTTAAGATTTCTTCATTTTTTAAGAATCTTTTATCTGATTTTTCTTCAAATATATTAGTGTCAAGTGATTTATCTTCGAGTTCCGAAATTCCAGCTTCTACTTGCTCATTTCTGCTTCTTGACTTTCTATTCAGTTTTCTAATTCTGTAATTTTATTGTTAATCTTCTGAATTTCTGATTTCTGCCTGTCTATGGATTTTTCCAGCTAATTAAACTTTTCATTATGTTCCTGAATAACCTTTCTAATTTCTTCAATTTTTTTTATCTGTGTGTTCCTTGGCTTGGTCTGTGTATTGTCTCATTTCCTTCATAATTTTTCTTGAAGGTTTCTGTGTATTAAACTTTTGTATTGTGCATCTGGTAATTCCAGGAATGCACTTTCATCTAGAAGATCCCTGGATTCTTTGTTTTGAGGGTCTGTTGAGGTGATCATGGCCTGTTTCCTTATGTGACTTGATATTGACTTTGTCTCCGAGCCATCAAAAGTTATTGTGTTAGTTTATGCTTGCTTACTGTGTCATAGCTGCTTGCTTTGTTTGTTCTGGCATACCCTTATGGGTTGCTTGAGTGAGCTAGCTTGATTATTTTTGCCTTTGGAGCTCTGATGTCCTGTCCCCAGATGGCTAGAGCTGTTTTCAGGTATATCAGTCTAGGAGTCCATTCAGTTTTCTGGTATGAATTCAGCTCAGGTTTCCAGGTAGCTGATCATCAAGTGTGTTGTACAGGCTCTGTCCTACAGTCTTAGAGGGGCATGGGTGATTGCATATATACCAGTATCTGATTGCAGCAGGGGGTCATGTTCTGAACAAGGCAGGGGGCTGACAACCAACCCCCGAGTGTCTCTGAGGAAAGCGCATCCCTATTCCCTAGAGTGTGCAGGTGGGTGGGTTCTGCAGACGGACCATGGGCACCCAAAGTTTTTGGTTGTAAGGACTGGGAGGTACAGTTATCTTTGGACCCCTGTTACAGGTGGCTGAGTGACCTGAGTGGAGCTACAAGTCCTTAGGTCCCTGACGTGGGTAGGTGAGAGCCTCGTTTAATAGGCAAAGCAATGTCAAATGTCAAACACCCACCTCTCCACTGCACAGCTGAAATGGTTGGAGTCTGCCAACGAGGGCCTATTCTCCCGAAATAGGCCCACACAGGGCCATGCAGAAGAGAAAGGTGCTCAAGGTCCACGCTTCTGTCCTATGGAGCTAGCAAATTTTTTTTTCCCTCCATTTGCAAATTTTTTCCTTCCGCAAGGCCAGGAGGATGGGTCTAGGTGCTCATCAGGGTCTATCTCAGGCCCAGGGATTCAGTTGTTGAAGCCACAAGTACTTAGCTTTTGCTAAGAGTGTCGTTCTCCTCAGGTTCCAGAGGTGTGAGTAGGCTGTGTGGCTGGCTGCTTCTCCCTGAGGAAACTGCGGCTGAACACTAGTACCACCCCGCCACCACCGCTCTGGGAATGGTGCCTGAGGGCTCCCTGTGATTCAGGTCCGGTAAATCCTCTCCATTTCTGAATAGTCTCTTCCTCCCTCTGCCCCTCAGTTCGTTGTCTAAGCTTGCCTTTGATGCTCAGGACTCCCAGCTCTCCACAAATATATTCATTTCACTTGTTTTTTCAGGTCTTTGTTGTAAAGATGGCTTGCCAGAAGTCTGTCTATTCTGGCATCTTGGCTCCGCCTCTTATCAAGGCATTTAATGGCATGTTTGATCAATTTCAGACCTAGAATTTGATAAAAATCTTCAATTTCTTCATCTTTGACATAGTGGTTGGTGCATAACTTTGAATAGTAGTCATATTAATTGGTTTTCCTTGTAGAGATATAGATATTATCCTATCACTGACAACATTATACTTCAGGGTAGATCTTGTAAATTTAATAAAGTCTAATTAATTTATACTTTCTGTTTTACTCCTCTTTCCCTCCTCTTTTTTTTTTTGTTTTCTTTTGGTTTTGATTTGGAAATGTCTTTCTATTCACACAGTCATGAAGATATATGTTTTCTTTTGGAACTGATATTTCAAGTTAATATTTGTATGCTTATGATGTGAAGATTAAAGATCAAAATTACTTTTATTTTATTAAGCATCATTTAATGAAAAGATCATTATTTTCCCCCACTGAATTGCAGTGATGTTTTTTCAAAATCAAGGTTACCATACATTTGGCAGTCTATTTCTGGTCTCTCTTCTGGTCTGTTGATCTATCCTTGAGCCAGTACTATCCAAAACCTAACCAAACCAATCTCATTGCCATCGAGCTGATTTCAACTCACAATGATCCTATAAGACAGAGTAGAACTGTCCCATATGGTTTCCAAGGTGCAGCTGCTGAATTCAAACTGCTGACCGTAGGTAGATGATAGGGAGACTAGAACAGATTTGACAATATTGAACTTCAGTATGATAACCTTTAGAAATGAGATCAACAGGACTTTTTTTTTTAATTAATTTTTATTGTGCTTTAAGTGAAAATTTACAAATCAGGTCAGTCTCTCATACAAAAATTTACATACACCTTGCTATACATTCCTAATTGCTCTCCCTCTGATGAAAGAGCACAGTAGTTCCCTCCCCTCTCTCTCCTCATGAACAGGACATTTTTAAAGTGAACACTTAACATCTATATAGAAAGAGCTTTGAAGAAAATGATCAAACCAAGTATTCCAATAGGAAAACGTACAGAATACCCTCTATTAGACTTAGATTTTCAGTAATACATGCAATAGCTATGAACCGTTGAAGTCCCAAAATTATTCTCAAGCCTTGAAATACTTTTAAACTTTCTTTTGATGTAGGACATATTTAACATATTAAATATTTACTTTGATGTAAAATTCAAGTTTTCAGGATCATAACAGGTACAAATGAACCTAATAAGCAATTGTGACAATTACAAAATTATTACTACATGACTTCTGCCATCCTAGTGTGTCATAGTGTGGAGACAATTGCACAAAACTAAGCAGAAGGTGATGACTAGTTGACATAGAAAACAGCAAGATGAGTACTTGAGAAAAAAAAAATTTTTTTTAAGAAGAGATGGATTCTTATCCAAAAGTTTGGAAAGTTTTCTTGAAAGAGGTAGAATTTGAGTCGTACTTTAAATAATTACCTGATAATGATGGGGCAATACAGCAGAAAAAACATACACACTAGAAAAAGAGACATGCTTGCTTGACAGCACAAAGGTTCTTAAGAATAGGTCACGATTGAAGAGGTAATCTAGGTGTCCCCGTGAACATGGAGGTAGAAGTCATGGAATATAAAGGCGTAAAAGAAGGTAGATTTTGTGAAACTGGGAGAACTTCCCACAGCAGGCAGAGAGTTTGGCTTTTCTTCATTATGCGGTGAGTATCAAAGAATTCAACGTGTGCCATAAATTTGTCACTGTAATATGTAATTTAAAAAAAAAATTAATTGAGTAATAGTTCCAAAATCATATCCCATAACAACTTATTTTCTAAATCTTTTTTGTGTTCCAATGATTTCCTGTTTTTAAAGATATTGCCTTACGTGAAATAGGTTCCAAATCGTTCAAAGTTTAATTGTAACTGGATCTCTTTATGCACCCTCTATTTCAGTGATGGAATTCTTTTGCTCCATGAATTTATAAAAAAAAAACTCTTGTGTTGTCTTCAATATATTTCTGTTTTGCAGAAATGAGAGAAGAAAGGGTGACTTACTCTGAGTTGCGACTTCAAAGTTCATCCCAGCGGTGGAGAAGAATGCCTGAAGGATCTGGAACCAAAGGGATCAAGTGTTTTGGACCTATGGGTATATGGCTTTTTCATGTTTGTTTGATTTTACTTCATATTTTAAAACGATGCCTAAAATATGTATTAAATTAAACACTGCAACTGCACATGCAGACTTTTCCACATAAATAAACACAAATATAATCTTTAATCCTTAAAATGCAGATTAGCACTTTTAAAAATCACACCACCTTCAACATGGTCTTAGATGCAGAAATTAAATGTTTTTCAAGTGAGTAAATATATATTACATAAAGTGATTTTATTTACCACATTTATTCTCTGTAAGATATCAGAATCCCAATACTGATAATTTGAGAAATAAAGAAAGTTAATCATGGATTCACCCCTTCTATGAATTTGTGGCTGTCTTATTTATATAATTTTCAAAAACACACCTGCCATCATCACGTGTTCAAATTTTTTTTTCATTTAGCATTTTATCATTATGATGTTTCTATTTTACTACTTTAATTTCATTTTCACCATTTACTGGCCACACATGATTATAGGCATTTTGGGCAATAGCCCTATCATTTGAGTAGTTGTTTGCCTCCGTATTTTAACTGATATCAATAGCACAGTGATGAGCACTTTGTGCAATCAACCTTTTGAATATCTAAGTATTGAACTAATTCTTTAGGAGAGATTTCCACTAGTGTAAATACCTAAGTGTGTGAGTGATATTCTGGTTCTTGTTACATATTGATAAAATGACTTTTTGTAATTGTGTGACAGCAACAAAAATAAAATCAATTAGAAAAAAATTGTTCGAATCGTAATGCCGCTTGTCTGTGTATTTTCTTTTTAATGTTTTTTTTTAATATTAATCCACACATGTAGAAACTGGACTATATGGAATTAAGCACTTTACCTCAAGAGGTGGCAATCAAGAACCTCCCCAGGTCTCAGGCTCAGTTAGCTGGCAATGACTGTAGGGTTGCAACAGCCACACAGCCCACGCTTGGTAGATGTTCTGTGTCAGGGTTGATGACTTATCATAAAGTTAGAAAGTTCGAAAAAGGGAAAAAGAAATTATATCAATAGATCTATCAAAAATAATATTTGGATGAATTTTCTAACCGTTTTTATATTGATTTGAATGTATACGTATACTACATATATACACACACACACATATATATATGTAAGACCAAAACCACACCTATTGCCATTGAGTTGATTCTGACTCATAGCAACTTTACAGGACAGAGTAGAAGTGCTGCATAGTGTTTGCAAGGCGTGACTGATGGATTTGAATTCTCAACCTTTTGGTTAGCAGCAAATCTCGTAACAACTGTGCTCTAATATACGTGTGTGTGTGTGTGTATACATATATAATATACTTATATACACATATACATTTATATACAAATACATATATATACAAATATATCATTTAAAAAGATTAATAACTTTACTTCTAAAATTATTTCTGGTTTATTCTAAAGCTGTCATTTATTATGGATTTGCAGAAAAATGTAGATTCATATTTACATATTTATGCAATTAGAATGTTACATATTGCAAATATAAAATGTGAATAATATTTCTCTGTAATAACTTTATATTGTAGGCAGTTTTCAAAAAATAATATTGTTCTTAACACAATTATGTATTCTTGACACTTTCTGAATATAACATAAAAAAATAACGTGCTCAATTAGGTAACTTTTCTTCTTTTTGATATATAAGATTTTACAATTTCTCTTCCTTTTTTATTACAATTATGATTATTATCATGTGTTATTGTAAATCACAATGAAAATTCATCCTTGTAAATAATCATACCACCTTTCTCATTATTTCAAGTAAATTTTAGAAAAATTTTGATTCAAAGAATACAGACATAAGACGTGAAAGCCAACATTTACTTAACTCAAGATTTTTCCAATATTTTAAATATTATTTCAGTTTTCATTTTAATGGCTACATAATATTCTATAACATATCATACTTTACCTGAAACTTTTTACTTGTTGAATGTTTGTTTTTTAAAATTTTTTTCACCTTCACAGTTTTGAATAAACAATTTGGAAATCTTAGAACTTGAAACTTTTTTCCTATTTATAAATATTAAATTCCATTTCCATAGTTGGTAACAATTTATAAACCCACATGTCATGTATTATGTATTATGCTTTCACAGGCAGAGTAGTAAAATTTGTAATCTTTTATAAGTGACAAACTACATCTTATTAACTATGTATTTATTTTTATATAAAAGAAAAATAATCCCTTTTTTTTGGCCATTTGAACTTTCTGTTTGTATAATAAGCTAATCAAGCCCAGTATCCTTTTAGTTGTTGGAAATTTTCTCAATTTCAAATGGCTATATTTTAATTTTATCTTCTTTTTTCTTTCTCTTGTTTATTATAGGACTACTAATAGTAACTACTTAATAGCATTACAGGGAGAGTTAGAGGAGATAACGATAAGAATTCCAACCAAAATGGTTTTCAGTCAAGTCATAATAACCTTCACTTTGCTAAGTCACCATTGACCATTTCTCAGACGTAACCTTACTTTACTTGGCTTCCATGCTGACTACACGTGTTTCTGGTTTAACTGAATGTTTATCTCTGAGGGTATTGATTATAGCTTTTAATGGTTATTTTTTGCCCCCTGCATAGTCCTTAAAAAACCCCAGTGCTGTCGAGTTGATTCCAACTCATAGCGACATAGTCCTTAAAAAATTCAATTTTTTTTTGAAGTTATTAACAGTCTATCATTTTCATAGCTCTCAAATAATATCTAGTGTTCTTTGAGTCTCTCTTGCTCTTAAAAAAATTGATGTAAACGTAATGGATGAACATAAGTGTAGGGTAAATCTCAAGTCTCGGTAACATTACTCAGACAGGTAATTTCTCAAAAAAAAAAAACTTTTTTTTCCAGTGTCATATTTTGTACCATTCATTCATGTATTCATTCTCTTATCAAGCATTTATTGAGTTTCTACCATGTACCACATACTCTTCTAGCTCTTTGGTATAAAAGACTGAAAAAAACATATATCTCTGAACTCATGGTGATTCCCTTCCAGAAAGAGAAGACAGAAAGCAAACACAAGTATTTAAAAAAAGTGTCCTGGGGTTTGAAGGACAAATCAATTTGGTTTTGGTTCTAATCTTCAGATACTTGAGTTTCATTTTTCTTATTCTGCACAATAAGAGCAAACATTTACTGAGTGTTTACATTCTAAGACACTAATATTTGTTGTCGCTATACTGTTCTTGACTCCTCCATCCTTTCATACTTGGTTTTTATACCATTTTATTCCCTTAACACCAAAAAAAAAAAAAAAAAAGAAGACCCTTGCTGTCAAGGGGATTGTGATTTATGGCCACTGCGTGTGTTGTACAGTAGAAGTGCTCCACAGGGTTTTCTTGGCTGTAGTATTTGTGCCAGGCCTCTTTTCCACGGTGCTGCTGGCAGGTGTGAACAGCCAACCTTTAGGTCAGTAGTTGAGCACAAACCATTCGTGCCATCCAGAGACTTACCATTAGTTTAAAGAGGTTTTATGATGAGAAAGTTACAATAGGGTTGGAGATTAAAAATCCTGAGTGGATTTTTAAATCTTTTCTTTTTAGTGAATTCTAATAAGAAATAAATAAATAAATTCATAAATGGGAATACAATCTGATTCTAACTTTTTGACCTCCAAGTATGTGTGTGTGTGTGTGTACATGTGTATATGGGTGTGAACCTGTAAGAGTAATGAGAAGATGTTCTGGTTCTACTTTTTTGACCTTTGCCTCTCCTGGCTGATCTAAATGAGGCAGAGATGGGAAACACAGAAATGAGAAGTAGTTAAACCAACCACTTTGTCCAAAAGAAAAGAGATAAAAATCTGCAGAAAATATAGACACAGAGCGCTGGGCTTGGTTTGAAATATATGGCACTTGTGCTCTGGAGCAGGACTGCCTGGGTTTCAAATTTAAGCGCCTTGGACAAATTACTTGGCCCCACTGGACCTCAATTTTCTCAGCTACCAAGGGTCTTAGTATATTCCTCATCAAGTCATTTTAAGAGTGATGAATTAGTATGTGTAAAATGATTTAAATAGTATTTTACACAAAGTGAATCTTTATTATTATTAAAATACAAGCCTGTGTAGATATATTATTCTAAATAGATTTACCTTTGTCTATTTTTTTGGTATTTTCCAAATACATTTTCTAGATAACCATGATGTTAAAACATATAAAAAAAGACTCCCTCTCACTTCTCTGGTGCTAATCGTAGGGTTCGTTTTACAAAAGTACAGTGAGAATTTCCTGTTTTGTGACATCCGGAACATTTTAGAAGCTGGTCATTTTACAGCTCCTTGCTCATACTACACATATGTGGCTCACCAACAGATGATCAAAAACATTATTTAAATATGCAATTTTTCTTTTTAAATTTCCTCATCTGCACCTTTGAATTCCATAGCCTCCAGCTCAACTCTCTCTTCCAGCGGCACTCTTCTCCAGACAATACTCATCTGGGCCTTCCCTGCATCAGCCTTGGAGCATCATTGCTCATGGCAGGTATGTGTTCCCCCAATAAGATTATACAGATATTACGTGTCCAGGAAAGATATCTCAGGGACATGACTAGTATCAGGGCAGAGCTTTAAGAGAAATAGGCATAAATGCAGTGGACGTTGTTAGGCTAGCCATGTGCCTGTATTTCCACATTGATTTTAATTTTCTGATTGTACTCTAATCTAGAAAACATTTTGTAATGCTCTTCCAACAGGCTTAAAGAGTTGTTTTTGATAGAGGTACCGCTAAATTCTGAAAAAGAAGAAAACTTATGTGCTTAAATGGTGATCAACTTAATTCTATCACGGAAATAGAGAATGCCAAATATTAATGACACAATGGTTCAAACTGTTTATTCAAAAATTGGCCATTTGTATTGTGATATCCAAAGATCACCCCGATTTAGAATTTGACTCATTATACCATTGTAATTAAACAACACTCTTTGGGGGTGTGCTGATGTTAATGCGGAATCACCTAAGATTGATCCTGCATTTATATTGGATGATTTGTTCTGGGGGAAAGTCCATAAGCAAATAATTTTGGGTAAGAGAAAATGTAATGTTCTTGTTGTAAAGGTTGTTTATGTGTCATAATTCAACGTAGTGGAATACAAATCCAGCTTTCCAGGGTATTTAGCCACGCATTGGTTGTGGAACGTCTCCAACCAGGTCCAGAGTGCTCCTATCTCATCTCTTCGCTATAACACCTCCACAGAGCTATGAGCAGGAAGACATTTCTCAGAGCAGAGCCTGCACTAAGATTAGCAGAAGGACACACTCCAGATAGTGTTATTGTCCGTGACAATGACAGAAAGTGTTAAATGAAAGACTCTGGGCCTAAACCCAAAAACCTACTGCTGTCGATTCGATTCTGACTCATAGCAACCCTATGGGACAGAGTAGAACTACCCTACAGAGTTTCCAAGGAGCGCCTGGCAGATTTGAACTGCCAACCTCTTGGTTAGCAGCTGTAGCACTTAACTACTACACCACCAGGGTTTGGTTTCCCTGACACCCTTTAATTTGATATCTTACTCAAGAAATGGCTACTTACTCACTTTGACACTGGGAGAAAATAATGTTATTCTTGAACCCTCAATTTTCTCATCTTCCCAATGGCAATCATACTTTTCATTTTTTCATTTTGTTGAGAGAATAAAACTAAATGTCTGTTATATAAGTTCATAAAACAGAAGCTGAGCCTATTGATCTCTTCTTACTCTAGAAGCTTCTTTACCAATGTAAAAAAAAATAGTGGTAAATTTGCTTTACTGTCTTCTAGAGACGGAGAGGATAGCACAGAAAATGTATGGATAGTCTCACTGAAGAATAAAGTACACCACATAGAAACCTTGGCATCGGGTGGAGTCCTGAGTTGAATGTCTATCTTTCAATATTTCATTGACAAAACAACTGTGTTATAAAATCAAAAAAATTTTTGGAATCTTTCTAATTGGCTTCTGTTTTTAAAAACTTTAGTCTCTTTGTTTGTTCTTTAAGTCTTTGCCCTATTTTTCTTTTTCTAGTTTTTCAGACCACTATATGGAGGTTGATTTCTGGAATCTTAGGAGGAATATGTCTTTTGCTGATGGCTGTCTTGGGAATTTTATTGAATAATTGGCAAGTTTCTCTAGGCAAGTATTTATAAAGATCAAAACCATGATAAAACCATTTAGTAATAAAGATTTTATTTTACTAATGTGTAATATTTTGTTATCTCATGGCTTCACTTAAATGTGCACCGAAATAACTACATTTCTAATTATTTCTTACAGTATTCTCTCCAGGACTCATCATAGAACTCCAGGGAGGTAGTCTCCATACTTCACTCATAGCAACTTTATAGGACTGGGTAGAACTCCCCCATAGGGTTTCTAAGACTGCAATCTTTATGGGAAAAGACTGCCACATCTTTCTCTGACCGATCAGCTGGTGGATTCAAATGACCAACCTTTTGCTTTTCAGTTAGCAGCTGAGCACTTTAACCACTGTACCACCAGAAAAACTTCAATGCACTTTATTCTTTTCTGAATCAGGAAATATGTTAAAATGCTTTCTCCGTTAAAGACTATCCTTGATCTAGTTACCCTGTTTATACTGCAGAGCTCAGCTTTGGGATCTCTTCTGAAAAAACTAAAAAAAAAAAAAGACTTTTCTAGCTTTCTCCCATCCCATGTCCTACTACATGCTGTCTTAAATATGATGAATATATTTTGTATACTTACCAAAGGCATCATTAAATGTAATTAATACATGATTGGAAATTATGTAATTCTGACCAGAGCTCTAGAATATAAACTCCATGGGGATAAAGATCGTTTCTGACTTGGTCACATTAATATTCTCTGAACATAGCCTGCTGTGGTGTAAACATATACAGTAGATTCTCAAAGAATAATTTGTAGAAAATATGAATAAAAAACAAATGATTTTTGTATAAGTAAATAGCATTGAAATTTTTAAATGTTCAGAGCCATCAATCATGTTTTGTTTTGTTTTTTCTTAGACTCTGACTGCTGTTCTTGTCCAGAAAAGTGGATTGGGTACCGATGCAGCTGTTACCTAATTTTTAATGCAGAAAAAACTTGGGCAGAAAGTAGAAATTTCTGTGCTTCTCAGACTTCCAGTCTACTTCAGCTGAAAAGCAGAGATGAATTGACACGTACTTTATTTTTGTTTCCCACATTTCTTTTTAACTTAGAAAAATATAGCATTAAAATAAGCTGAGCTCTTTGACGCAACTCTTTAGTCAGAAAGCCCACGGGTGGTTATATTTTCTCAAAAATAAACAACCCAGAACACCATTAACAGATTGCTATGGAGGTTTAATGGTAAATTTGCAAATTGGGGCAACACACAACTTACCGTGGAAATGAATACTCCAATTAATACAAATTTCAAAGTGCTTATCTACAATTTTATTAGTTACTTTGAGCAAAAAACCTTTGATAGGCTGAGTGTGCCAGAGTACATCAATCCTGTAAGAGAGCGGTATGTGCTGCAACATCATCAAAGCTGAAATAGAAGCCTTGCTAAGACAGTCACAGAATCCGTGAGCCGTAGTTACAAGTCCTGAGGACTCTTGGAAACAGGACATATTCATTAACCTTTCTGTGTTTCAGGGAGTCTGATCACCTAGATGCAATTATGTGAAACAAGGCAAGCTGCTTCTAAAGGTTAGTTATAGTTTAAGACATACTATAGGCATTAAAACTATATATATATTTATGATTATACAGCACATAGATTTCTAACATTTAATAAGATGACTTTGTCTTGTGGGTAAGAGAACTCTCTCTGTTCCCATAACGTAAAATTTATAATTTTTTTTCACAATTTGAAAAATGATCTATTAATTCCCTGTACCTTGAAACAATTATTATAAACCTCATAAAAATCCTCAAAGATTTACTTCATGGGAATAAAAATCAAGATGTTAGATAAAGTGCAAAAAAACTTTTCAGTGAAAACTCAAAAAAGAAATGTGAGATCACTACTTTTACTCATTCAAGCAACCAACCTAATGACAGTACTCTTTACTTCTTTTAACTGAGTTTAATTTCTTTTGTAATTATCTAGCTTTAGTCCTATCTCTGGCATATATTGTGGAACCAACATATCGGATATGGAATGGCACAGAAGGTTTGCACTCAACTGCTAATCTAAATGTTGGTGGTTAAAACCAACCAGTGTGGAAGAAAGCCTTGGAAATCTTCTTCCATTAAGATTCCACCTGAGGCAGGGCCAAGATGGCTGACTAGGTAGAAGCTACCACGGATCCCTCTTGCAACAAAGACTTCAAAAAAGAAGTGAATCGATCATACACATGAGAATCTACAAGCCCTGGCCATCAAACACAAATCTAAAGAGTTGACCTGAGTGACAGGGAGCGAAAAGCCACACCCTGAAGCTGGGACCACTTCTGGAACTGGCATCTGGCTCCACAGTCTTAAGCCCTCGTGGTTCCCTGGTGCCGAGTGGCAGGGCTGATTGAGGCTTGCTGAGGTGGGGCAGGCACGGGACACAGCCCTAACCCCTAGCCTCCTGGGGTAAACTCGGTAGAGACTCAGCCAGCACAAGCTGGCTGCACACTGACGTGGCTGATGAGAGAACGAGCAACCATGGAGAAGGAGCGACTGTTCTCGGAGCCTGGAGCCAGTGTCCCAGTCAGAAAACCTTGGTACCAGGCTTTGGACTGGGCAAAGGGGAGCTGAGCACTGCTTCCTGAGATGGTGCAAACATGGGACGCAGCCCTAACCCTCTAAAGTGAACTCGGGGGAAGCTCAGCCAGTGCATGCAGGCAGCGCAACAATGGGACTGACAGGAGGAGGAGTCACCTGGAGGCAGCAACTGGTTTTGGAGCCTGGAGTGTGGTGTCCCAGCCGGGGAACATTGATGTTGGGCTTTGGACTGCGAGCGGAGGAGTTGACCACGGCTTCTGAGACAGCACAAGCACAGGACGCGGGCCTGACCCTCAGGGGCAATCTCAACCAAGCAAGATAAATAACTTTGTCTATATTCCTGGGTGCTACACTCTCCCATCTGTCTGATCCCTCCCCTCCCTTCCCAGGTGGCTTCATTAACATTGGAATTTCCTGGGCCAGGGAGTGAAGTCCTCTGGGTTTTTTTTTTTTTTTTTGCTTTTCCTAACCAATTCTCCTGGCCTGAGAGAAGCAGCTACTAAAAACCAGGGATGACAAATCCTTCCCTGATTTCCATAAATTGGAATGTAAATACAGAACCATCTCTAGCCAAGCATATGAGATCCTCAGTCTTTGGCTTTCATCCCTACAGGGAACAAGGTAGCTATTATAATGCAAAGGAAATTCTGATAGAGATCTGACTGTAGTTGTTTTAGCAGATAACTGGAAAGACAAGTTTTCCAGGTCTGATATCTCTACCTATTAAACAGAGCCCTCACTGATCCATAACAGGGAACTGAGGGCTGAAGCTCCACTCAAACCACCTGGCCACCTGCCAAAGGGGTCTGAAGATACTGACGCCTACCAATCTTCAGAGGTAGATGCGTTGGGTCCCTAAGGTACAGCTGCAGAGCCCACCCACCAAGTGTTTTAGAAATAGAGCCACACCTACCTCAGTGGCACATGGGGGAAGGCTGTCAGCATCCTGCCCCCCCCCCCGGAGTGTGATCTCCTGCTGCTACTAGAATCTGGTGCACACAACTTTCTCCACTACCCCTCGAGGTTAATAGGTGACAGTCTACACCACACACTTGGTGACCTAAAATCAGAACACCTAAGCTGATTCTATTCAAGAATAGTGAATGGACTCTTAGGCATATATATCCAGTAACAGCCCAGACCAGCTGGTAATAGGACATAAGTGATTCAAAGGCTACAACAATCAAAACAGCGCAATCTAGTAGCCCATCTAAGTATATTGAAAGAAAACAAAATGAGATAAGACTCAGTGAGCAAATATAAAATAAATCATTACAATAACTTTTAGATGGCTCACAAAGAGCAATCGATATCAAACCACATAAAGAAGCAGACCATGATTGCTTCTACAACTCCCCAAATTGAAGAATCAAAATCTTTCCCAAATGAAGATACAATCCAGGAATTGCCAGATGCAGAATATAAAAAACTAATTTACACAATGCTTCAAGACATTAGGGATGGCCTCAGAAATGAAATAAGACAATCTACAGAAAAAACCAAGGGACACACTGATAAAGCAGTTGAAGAACTCAAAAAGACTATTCAAGAACATAGTGGAAAAATTAATAAGCTGCAAGAATCCATAGAGAGACAGCATTCAGAAATCCAAAAGATTAACAGTAAAATCACAGAATTAGACAACTCAATAGGAAGTCAGAGGAGCAGAATCGAGAAATTGGAATGCAGAGCAGAGCAGTTGGAGGATAAGGCAACTGACACCAATATAGTTGAAGAAAAATCAGATAAAAGGATTTTAAAAAATGAACAAACCCTAAAAATCATGTGGGACTGTATCAAGAAGAAAAACTTGCATGTGATTGGAGTTCCGGAACAGGGAGGGATAACAGAAAATACAGAGAGAATAGTTGCAGATCTGTTGGCAGAAAACTTCCCTGGCATCATGAAAGGTGAAAAGATATCTATCTGAGATGCTCATCGAACCCCATATAAGATTGATCCAAAAAGAAAATCACCAAGACATATTATCTTCAAACTTGCCAAAACCAAAGATAAAGAGAAAATTTTAAAAGCAGCCAGGGATAAAAGAAAGGTCTCCTGCAAAGGAGAATCGATAAGAATAAGTTCAGACTACTCAGCAGAAACCATGCAGGCAAGAAGGCAATGGGATGACATATATAGAACATTGAAGGAGAAAAACTGCCAGCCAAGGATCATATATCCAGCAAAACTCTCTCTCAAATATGAAGGTGAAATTAAAAAATTTGCAGATAAACATAATCTTAGAGGATTTGCAAAAATCAAACCAAAGCTACAAAAATTGCTAAAGGAAATTGGTCAGAAAATCAATAATATCAGATACCAACAAAACACAAGGTCACAGAACAGAACATCGTGATATCAACTCAAATAGGGAGATCACAAAAACAAATTAAGATTAATTTTAAAAAGAAAAAAATGCTCAAAAGAGGGAATCATTGAAGTCATTATCTAAAAGATCACAATAATCAAAAAGAGGGACTAAACACAGAAAGCATAGATCTTCCATATGGAGAGGAAAACAAGGCGATATAGGAAGATACAAGTTAGGTTTTTACTTAGAAAAATAGGGGTAAATATTAAGGTAACCACAAAGAGGTCTAACAATTCCATAACTCAAAATAAAAACCAAGAAACACATAATGACTTAGTAAACATAAGTTCAACTACTATGAAAATGAGGAACACACAATTTACAAAGAAAAACTTCTCAGCACAAAAAAGTAAGTGGAAAAATGAAATTGTCCACAACACACACAAAAAGGCATCAAAATGACAGCACTAAACACACACTTATCTATAATTACTCTGAATGTAAATGGACCAAATGCAGCAATAGAGAGACAGAGAGTCTCAGACTGGATAAAGAAACACGATCCGTCTATATGCTGCCTACAAGAGACACATCTTAGACTTAGAGACACAAACAAAAACTCAAAGGATGGAAAAAAATATATTTGAAGCAAACAACAATCAAAAAAGAGCAGGAGTGGCAATATCAATTTCTGACAAAATAGACTGTAAAGTTAAATCCACAAAGGGATAAAGAAGGACACTACATAATGATTAAAGGGACAATTTAACGGGAAGATATAGCCATATTAAATATTTATGCGCCCAATGACAGGGCTGCAAGATGCATAAAACAAACTTTGACAGAATTGAAAAGTGAGATAGTCACCTCCACAATTATAGTAGGAGACTTCAACACACCACTTTCAGAGAAGGATAGGACCTCCAGTAAGGAGCTCAATAGAAACACGGAAGACCTAATGGCTAAAATCAACCAACTTGACCTCATAGACTTATACAGAACACTCCACCCAAAAGTTGCAAATTATGCTTTTTTTTTTGTAGTACACATGGAACAGTCTCTAGAATAGACCACATATTAGGTCATAAAACAAACCTTTGCAGAATCCAAAACATCAAAATATTACAAAGCATCTTCTCAGATCACAAGGCTGTAAAAGTAGAAACCAATAACAGAAAGATCAGGGAAAAGAAATCAAATACTTGGAAACTGAACAATACCCTGCTCAAAAAAGACTGGGTTATAGAAGACATTTAGGAGGGAATAAAGAAATTCACAGAATGCAATGAGAGTGAAAACACTTCCTACCAAAACCTCTAGGAAACAGCAAAAGCAGCGCTCAGAGGTCAATTTATGTAATAAATGCACACATACATAGAGAAGAAAGAGCCAAAAACAGAGAAGTGTCTCTACAACTTGAACAAATAGAAAGCGAGCAACGAAAGAAGCCATGAGGCACCAGAAGAAAATAAAAAATAAAAATTAGAGCTGAACTAAATGAATTAGAGAACAGAAAAACAATTGACAGAATTAACAAAGCCAAAAGCTGGTTCTCTGAAAAAATTAACAAAATTGTTAAACCATTGGCCAGACTGATTAAAGAAATACAGGAAAGGAAACAAATAACATCACAACAAACCCAACTGAAATTAAAAGAATCATTTCAGATTATTATGAAAAATTGTACTCTAACAAATTTGCAAACCTAGAAGAAATGGATGAATTGCTAGAAAAACACTACCTACCTAAACTAACACAATCAGAAGTAAAAAAAAAAAAAAAAAAACACAATCAGAAGTAGAACAACTAAATAGACCCAAAAGAAAAAAAAGAGATTGAAAAGGTAATCAAAAAACTCCCAATAAAAAAAAAAAAAGCCCTGGCCCAGACGGCTTTACTGCAGAGTTCTACCAAACTTTCAGAGAAGAGTTAACACCACTACTACTAAAGGTATTTCAGAGCATAGAAAATGACGGAATACTGCCTAAGTCATTCTATGAAGCCACCATATCCCTGATACCAAAACCAGGTAAAGACATCACAAAAAAAGAAAATTACAGACCTATATCCCTCATGAACATAGATGCAAAAATCCTCAACAAAATTCTAGCCAATAGAATTCAACAATGTATCAAAAAAATAATCCAGCACGACCAAGTGGGATTTATACCAGGTATGCGAGGTAGGTTCAGTATGAGAAAAACCATTAATGTAATCCACCATATAAATAAAACAAAAGACAAAAACCACATGATCTTATCAATTGATGCAAAAAAGGCATTTGACAAAGTCCAACACCCATTCATGATGAAAACTCTCAGCAAAATAAGAATTGAAGGTAAATTCCTCAACATAATAAAGGGTATGTATACAAAAAAAAAAAAATCTTTTTTTTTTTTTTTTATACAAAGCCAACAGCCAACATCTTTCTAAATGGAGAGAGCCTGGAAGCATTTCCCTTGAGAATGAGAACCAGACAAGGATGCCCTTTATCAACACTCTTATTCAACATTGTGCTAGACGTCCTAGCCAGAGCAATTAGGATAGACAAAGATATAAAGGGCATCCGATTGCAAGGAAGAAGTAAAATTATTTCTATTTGCAGATGACATGATTTTGTACACAGAAAACCCTAAGGAATCCTCCAGAAAACTACTGAAACTAATGGAAGAGTTTGGCAGAGTTTCAGGTTACAAGATAAACATACAAAAATCACTTGGATTCCTCTACATCAACAAAAAGAACATCGAAGAGGAAATCACCAAATCAATACCATTCACAGTAGCCCCCAAGAAGATAAAATACTTCGGAATAAATCTTACCAAGGATGTAAAAGACCTATACAAAGAAAACTACAAAGTACTAGTGCAAGAAACTAAAAGGAACCTACATAAGTGGAAAACATACTTTGCTTATGGATAGGAAGACTTAACATAGTAAAAATGTCTATTCTACCAAAAGCCATCTGTATATACAGTGCACTTCGGATCCAAATTCCAATGACATTTTTTAATGTGATGGAGAAACAAATCACCAACTTCACATGGAAGGGAAAGAAGCCCTGGATAAGTAAAGCATTACTGAAAAGAAGTAAGTGGGAAGTCTCACTGTACCTGAATTTAGAACCTATTATACAGCCACAATAGTCAAAACAGCCTGGTACTGGTACAACAACAGGCACATAGACCAATGGAACAGAATTGAGAAGCCAGATATAAATCCATCCACGTATGAGCAGCTGATATATGACAAAGGACCAGTGTCAGTTAATTGGGGAAAAGATAGTCTTTTTAACAAATGGTGCTGGCAGAACTGGATAGCCATCTGCAAAAAAATGAAACAGGACCCATACCTCACACCATGCACAAAAACTAACTCCAAGTGGATCAAAGGCCTAAACATAAAGACTAAAACGATAAAGATCATGGAAGAAAAAATAGGGACAGCCTTAGGAGCCCTAATATAAGGCATAAATAGAATACAAAACATTACTAAAAATGATGAAGAGAAACCAGATAACTGGGAGCTCCTAAAAATCAAACACCTATGCTCATCTAAAGACTTCACCAAAAGAGTAAAAAGACCACCTACAGATTGGGAAAAAATTTTCAGCTATGACATCTCCGACTGGCTCCTGATCTCTAAAATCTGTATGATTCTGTTAAAACTGAACCACAAAAAGACAAACAACCCATTTAAAATTTGGGCAAAGGATGTGAACACACACTTCACTAAAGAAGATATTCAGGCAGCCAACAGATACATGAGAAAATGCTCTCAATCATTAGCCATAAATGCAAATCAAAACTATGATGAGATTCCATCTCACTCCAACAAGGCTGGCATTAATCCAAAAAACACAAAACAATAAATGTTGGAGAGGCTGCGGAGAGATTGGAACTCTTATGCACTACTGGTGGAAATGTAAATTGGTACAAACACTTTGGAAATCTATCTGTCGTTTCTTTAAAAAGTTAGAAATAGAACTACCATACAACCCAGCAATCCCACTCCTCAGAATATATCCTAGAGAAATAAGAGCCTTTACACAAACAGATATATGCACACCCATGTTTATTGCAGCACTGGTTACAACAGCAAAAAGCTGGAAGCAACCAAAGTGTCCATAAATGGACGAATGGAAAAATAAATTGTGGTATATTCACCCAATGGAATACTACGCATTGATAAAGAACGGTGACAAATCTGTGAAACATTTCATAACATGCAGGAACCTGGAAGGCATTATGCTGAGTGAAATTAGTCAGATGCAAAAGGACAAATATTGTATAAGACCACTATTATAAGATCTTGAGAAATAGTTTAAACTGAGAAGAACATATTCTTTTGTGGTTACGAGATGGAGGAGGGAGGGAGGATGGGAGAGGTTTATTTACTGATTAGATAGTAGATAAAACTACTTAAGGTGAAGGGAAGGACAACACTCTATACAGGGAAGGTCAGCACAACTGGAATGGACCAAAAGCAAAGAAGTTTCCTGGATATACTGAATGCTTCGAAGGTCAGCGGAGCAAGGGCGGGGTTTTGGGGACTATGGCTACAGGGGACATCTAAGTCAATTGGCAAAATAAATTCTATTAAGAAAACATTCTGCATCCCTCTTTGAAGTGTGGCGTCTGGGGTCTTAAATGCTAACAAACAGCCATCTAAGATGCATCAATTGGTCTCAACCCGCCTGGATCAAAGGGGAATGAAGAACACCAAGGTCACAAGATAATTATGAGCCCAAGATACCGAAAGCGCCCCATGAACTAGAGAAGTACATCATCCTGAGACCAGAAGAAGTAGATGGTGCCCGGCCACAACCGATGACTGCCCTGACAGGGAGCACAACAGAGAACCCCTGAGGGAGCAGGAGAACAGTGGAATGCACACCCCAAATTCTCATAAAAAGACCAGACTTAATGGTCTGGCTGAGACTGGAAGAATCCCAGCAGTCATTGTCCCCAAACCTTCTGTTGGCCCAGGACAGGAACCATTCCTGAAGACAGCTCAACAGACTTGGATGGGACTGGACAATGGGTTGGAGAGAGATGCTGATGAGGAGTGAGCTACTTGTATCAGGTAGACACTTGAGACTGTGTTGGCATCTCCTGTCTAAAGGGGAGATGGGAGGGTAGAGAGGGTTAGAAACTGGCAAAACGTTCAGGAAAGGAAAGACTGGAAGGAGGGAGCGGTCTGATTTATTAGGGGGAGGATAAATGGGAGTATGTAATAAGGTGTATATAAGTTTTATGTGAGAGACTGACTTGATTTTTAAACTTTCACTTAAAGCACAATAAAAATCACTAAAAAAAGTACATGTAAAAAAAAAAAAAAAGATTACCTCCAAGAAAATTCTATGGAGTGGTTCTACACTGTAACACATGCGGTTGCCAGTAGTCAAAATTGACTTAACAGCAAGTAACAAGAAAAACTGCATCATAAAAATTGCCCCCTTCTTAACAAAAGGTGGAAATTTCTGTAGCGGTGTGCAGAACCTGTGTGGAGTATAGGTTTAGTAGATTATATCCATATTTACTCCTTAAGATAACTTCTGATTTTCAATCAAACTTCAGTGGTGATCCTCTATGAAGAAAGTGTTTCATGAAAACTCTGACTCCCTTTATAGCATATTTCACTCCAGTGTGAAGTGAGATTTTTTGGTATTGTTTTTTTCTTCATAAAGGAATGTGTCTTTTAAAAGAAATATGAGCCCTGCGACTGCACCTTCTAAGTTAGAAGTTAAAAATGAATTTGGTTTGTGTGATTGATAGGCCAAGTCTGATGCGTATTAATCCTACGGTTGATTCAGGTTAGCTTGTTATGTCTGTCTCGTTTCCAAGCAGGATTTTTTGAACTACCATCAACAGTTTTACTGGCTTGGGATCTCTTTTATTGAAACAAGTAGCACCCGGTTGTGGGAGGACAGCTCTGCTCCCTCCCCGGATCTATAAGTTTCTGTACTCAGATACATTGTCTGTTCTTTGTGATCTTGTGTGTTCTTGTGGATCTCATCAGTGCAGGTACCACCTAGGAGCACTACAAGAAAGGTAAACTGTCTAAGGCACAACATGACTGAAAGGAGAATGGTGCAACTAAATACGATTTTAGCCCAACTCAGAAAATCCAAGTCTTTGCTCAAGTGACATGAAAGTTGGTATCCTGATGTCAATGAAGAACTTTTAATATATGACTTTTTGTGTTTACATGCCCACAAGCTCCCATATATAGAGGAAGCCCACAAAAGTGATATATTTCTTATTTTGATGGAGTCCAATATTCTCAGCATCCTCTCATGTTTCAAGTATCTTGGCCTTGTTGTTACTCTTGTTGTTAGGTGCCACCAAGTCAGTTCTGACTCATAGTGACCCTATATACAACAGAACAAAACTCTGCCTGATCCTGTGCCATCCTCATAATCATTGTTATGCTTGAGCTCATCAATGCAGCCAATGTGTCAATCCATCTCATTTTTGAGTGCCTTCCAACCTGAAGGTCTCATCTTCCAGCACTATATCAGGCAATGTTCCACTGCTATTAAGAAGATTCTCACTGTCCAATTTTTCAGAAGTAAATTTCCAGGTCCTCCTTCATATTCTATCTTAGTCTAGAAGCTCCCTTGAAACCAGTTCACCATGGGTGACCCTGCTGGTATTTGAAGTACGTGTGCATAGCTTCCAGGATCACAGCAACACGCAAGCCATCACAGTATGACAAACGGACAGATGAGTAGTGGATTCTGGGCTTATCTTCTATATTCGTGTAAACTTTGAACATCACTGTTACTTCTAAACATGGGACTTGCAACATCATGCAGTGACAAATTGTTCACTTTGATTTATCTTTCTAGACTAGATTAGCCAATACATCTTTAAACAAAATGTAAGTAAATATATCATACATCAAAACCATTAAAGACAACAGAAATTACAACTAATCAAAAAAAAAGATCCCTGGCCTCAATCCTATGATTATGGAGATGACTCCTTTTTATGTAACTTTGTATTCTGAAATCATAAAAATTGTGACTATTAAATAAAAAACATAATAAATGCATGCCTTAATATATTAATATCTCATTCAAATACTTAAAAAATTCTATTGTTTAATCAAAAACAACATTATCATAAATATTCTCATTTCCTTTTCTTACGTGTCAACATTTTCTTCTTCATTGCAGATTTTCCTTGTTTCAGGCTTTGAACCCCAAGAACTGTATAGTGTATAGTCCAAACAAAGAGTTTTAGATGAACCCTGTGGGGAAAAGAATCCTTATATCTGTAAGCAACAGCTTATTTAGTGTTTCTTGGGACATGGCAGGGCAAGGGGAGCAGGGAGGTGTAATGCAGATCCAGGATTAACAAAATTAGTATCTCCACTTCCTACATAGATACAAATTATCTACTTCTGGGGTCTGCAAAATGTTCACATTTATGTCTTTTCATACACTTTACATGTATTTGAAGCCACATACTTTAAAATTGTTAAAATGTCTGTGCCTATACCTGAAATTATAATGTATCAAGGTAAAGAATTTTGTGATTATTTTTACATTATTGTATGGGTTTTTGATATTAAATTTTATGTAGTTTTATGTATACAAATACATTCCTGTAAATTCCCTCTAAAATTTTAAATAAATTTGACTTAATATTGAATAATATATATGAATCTCATTTTAGTTCTTTGTATGGCATACTATATAGGGAAGTCTCATTCTCACCTCGCTTTCCTGAAAGTTAGTGTTTTGAGCACACGCATACATAAATATATACACACACGCATACATACATATATATATATATATAGACACACACACACATATATATGGAAACCCTGGTGGCGTAGTGGTTAAGAGCTACAGCTGCTTAACCAAAAGGTCAGTAGTTTGAATCCACCAGGTGCTCCTTGGAAACCCTGTGAGGCAGTTCTACTCTGTCCTATAGGGTTGCTGTGAGTCAGAATCGACTTGACAGTAATGGGTTTTAAACATATATGTATGTGTTTGTGCCATATGTCAGTTTTTTCATAGGTATCATTGAGGGGAATACATCTCCATTTCATACTTAGATGTTTACAGGGTTTGCATGACATTTTCCAGGGTAACATGACCCATAAATCCCTTTTTTTCTCCCATAAACAATCATGAACAAAGGGTTGGATTACATGGAAAACAATTTGTAGATAAGGACTGTCTATAAAAAATGATTGTTTGCTAATAGGTTTGTTATTGACAGGTATACAAAGACTCTTAACCATGTCACAGTGCTTTTTCTTTCCTCGAAATCCCTTCCCCGGCCTAAAAGGAGATAATAAACTGCGGCCCAATGCAGACAATTTTCTTTTACTCTGAGAATGCAAAACTTTTCTAAACACTAAGATCAAAATAAATTTCTCATTTGACACTATTGAAATATTCATTGTTACTATGTTCTGAAAAATGTTGTTATAAATAAGCAGATAGTGAAAAGACACCAGATGTCACTGTACATGTGTTAAGTGGACCTCAGTTTCCTTTCCCCAGGTGTTTGCTGAGGTTTGAATGACGTTGTACTTATTGGACTCGCCATTTGCCTTGAACGAGGGCACTGGATAAGTAGGAAATTTCAGGAAAGAGAGTATGGTGACCTTCAGTGGACACTAGAGGAGGGGAGGACCCTTAAGGGGAGATTTCTTGCATCTTTGGGAAGGACATATAATATTTCAAAAACAAATTTATAAAAGGAATCAAACTTGGTTTGCTGTTTTCAAAGAATCAAAGGAAGAAATAAAAAATAAAAACAATGAAAACATATATATATAAATATGCCACTGTTGTCAAGTCGATTCCAACTCATACTGAACCCATAGGGTTTTCAAGGCCCTCTATGAAAGCTGACTGCCATGTCTTTCTTCCACAGGGCCACTGGTGGTTTCCAACTGCTGCCATTTCAGTTAGAAGTTGATGACTTTAACCACTGCGTCACCAGGACTCCTTAGATACATAATGTGTACATGTAGGTGTATATGAGTCTGTGTGTGTGTGTGTACGTAAAACCGAATCCGTTGCCATCAAGTAAACTCTGACTCATAGTTACCTTATACGACAGGGTAGAGTTGTCCCATTGGGATTCCAAGACTGTAAATCTTTTCAGAAACAGACTGCCACATCTTTTTCCTTTGGAGCACAGCTGGCAGGTTAGAACCAGCAACGTTTCATTTAGCAGCCAAGCACTTAATCACTGAACCACCAGGGATTGAGAGAGAGAGAAAGAAACGGAGAGATCTTGGGTGTGCAATTCTAATCTGATACACATGAGGGCACGATAAGTCAGAACTGACTCAATGGCAAATAGTTTTTAAATATGTATACATAATGAGTCAGAATCGACTTGACAGCACTGGGTGGGTTTATACATATATATGTGGTATGTGTTTGTGTGCATGTATATATTTGTAACTTGAGGCTAGAGTTATTCTATTGGAAATATCTTTGCTGACTTTTTTACTTCTGAGTCAATGAACTAGGAAAATAATGAATGATTTAAATATCACAAAACATGGTTCTGGAAAACTAGAATAATTCCCTCAAAATAACTGATCCTGATAGTATTAAAAGTATAGTTATGTCATGGATTCAATTATGTTCCCCTCCCCCCCAATTGTGTATATCAACTTGGTTAGGCCATGTTTCTCAGTATTTTATGGTTGCCCTCCATTTTGTGATTGAAATTTTACGTTGAGAGGATTAGGGTGGGATTGTAGCAGCACCCTTACACAGGTTAACTCCCTGATCCAAGGTAAAGGGAGTTTCCCTGGGGATGTGGCCTGAACCACCTTTTATCTCTCAAGAGATAAAAGGGAAGGGAAACAAGCAGAGAGTGGGGACCTCATACCACCTAGAAAGCAGCACCTGGAGCAGAGTGCGTCCTTTGGACACGGGGTCCCTGCGCCTGAGAATCTCCTTGACCAGGGGAAGATTGAGGACAACGACCTTTCTCCAGAGCCGACAAAGAGAAAAAGCCTTCCCCTGGAGCTGATGCCTTGAATCTGGACTTTTAGCCTACTTCAGTGTGAGGAAATAATTTTCTCTTTGCTAAAGCCATCCACTTGTGGTATTTCTGTTATGGTAGCACTAGATGGCTAAGACAAGGAATAATCCCTTTCTGTGTCTATTCTGTCACAATTTTCATAAATTTGTTCCATCCAAATACAAAAGCTGTAGGCAAAGTCTTAACAAAAAAAAAAAAAAATCTTAAGCTCCTACCAATTAAGACATTTTCGTATTGGACAAAAAATGAGCAAAATTAGGCAGGTTTCTGCTGATTTGGTGTTGTCCAACACTAAAACCAGGAAAGGGTAGATCTTCTGGTATATAGATACAATGAAACATCACGCAATAATAAAGAATAAGGACTAGCGTGTGAAAATTAACATGGATGAATCTGGAGGGCATTATGCTGAGTGAAATAAATCCATCACAAAAGAGCAAATGTTGCATGGTACCACTTTATAAAAATTCAAGAGTAAGTTGAAGCACAGAAAGCAGTGTTCTTTGATGGCTATCAGCGATGGGAGGGAAGAAAGGGAGAATCACTAAATAGTAGACACATGTTAATTCTGGTAAAGGCAACAGAAAATATTGGAGAAGTCAGCACAATGTGACCAAGGTAAACGAAGACACTGAGGGATAGATATCTACGAGTAAAGGACAACCATGGTAGATGGTATAACATACACAATTCTGCAACAACAGTAATGACAACCAACAATTTGTGAGTGGTTATACAGGTAGATATGTATGCTACATAGGTGTGGAGGGTGTATGGGGGTACATGTGTGTGCATATATACGTATAGTTGTGAGCCTTTGTATATACATATTTGTATGTGCTGCATATGTAATCATACATATAATAGAGCACCTAGAAGGCACAGTAATGGAAACTTCTTAGACATACGTCCAAACACTTGGTGGGTCTAAGTTACTGGGCTTGAGGCTCAGGACCATAGTGCTGGGGGACAATTAGGTCAATTGACATAACAGTTCATAAAGATAATGTTCTACATACTTGTTTGGTGAGGAGTGTCTGGGATCTTAAAGCTTGCGAGTGATCTTCTAAGATACAACTATGGGTCCCTTCCCATCTGGAGCAAAGGTGAGTGAAGGAAACCAAATAGTCTATAGGACTAATGGCCCACATGAACCACAGCCTCCTCCAGCCTGAGACCAGAATGTCATGGAAAAAGTTGTGTATAAATTGTTCAATGGGAAACTAATTTGCTGTGTAAAATTTCGCCTAAAGCACAATAAGATGTTCAGAAAAAAAGGATGGTAGATTTCAAATTAGGTAAGGAATCATTTTTATAAACATCATGTCTTTCAACTTGGATTTGCATAAAAGCTATGAAGGAAATTTCACATTCACATTTTTCAGTGAGGATCTAGATTTTAGCAATTATGGTAGTTGAGGAAAAGCAACTTTATAAACACAATGTACACAAATTAAAAAGATGGAAAATTTTTGAATTCATGGAAGCTGAGAAATCCAGTCACAGATCTTGTTTTTTGTTGTTGTTGTTTTTGATGAAAAGCTCATCTTTACAAAAAGGTTCATCTATAGGAATAGTAAAAAAAACCTAATAGCTTATTGTTGGAGCCCTAGTGACAAAGCGCTTAAGAGTTATGGCTGTTAACCAAAAGGTCAGCAGTTTGAATCCACCAGCTGCTTCTTGGAAAACCTATGGGGCAGTTCTGCTTTTTCCTGTTGGGTCACTATGAGTCAGAATCAACTTGACATCAATGAGTCTGGTTTTTAGTTTTCGTTAGTTATGGCCAAGGTGATTCTCACTCACAGCAACCCTATGTGTGCCAGGGTAAAACTATACTCCACAGGGTTTTCAGTGTCTGATTTTTTGGAGTAGATTGCCAGGACTTTCTTTAAAGATGCATCTGAACAGACTTGAACTTCCAACCTTTCGGTGAACAGCCAATTATGTTAACATTTTGCACTCCCTAGGAATATTATAATGCTTAAAAAAAAAAAAAGCAGCAAAAAACCCATGAAATTATTTTGGATGGAGTTTGCTTTTATATGAGAATGAACGACATATTGTATGTCCAGAGACATTATAGATCAAGGTTCCTGCTCTCAAGACACGCAGTCTACCTATCTATCTTATATTTGAAATTCCCACTAGGGTTCTCTTTTGAAGACATAAAAGTGTTAATGAAAATAACAGAATATTATCTGAATGAGATAACGCAATAAACTACTACAATACTTAACATACTAGTAAAAATAAGGTTTATTAGAACAGCTACAGTCATGTTCAAAGGATCTTAAGGGACTGGAACATTGGAGAGTAAGGTGTTGAAAGCAAATTACAAGGCAAAGTGAGTGAAGCACTGAAGTTTGGACTTAAGCGGGTGTTTTAGGCTGGGGTCTCTACAGAAGCAAAACCAGTGAAGCATGTATACATATACATATATATGGAGCCCTGGTGGTGTAGTAGGTAAGTGCTACAGCTGCTAACCAAAAGGTTCTCAGTTTGAATCCACCAGGTGCTCCTTGGAAACTCTGCGGGGCAGTTCTACTCTGTCCTATAGCCCCACTGTCCTATAGAAAAAACAGAATCAATTTGATGGCAATAGGTTTTTTTGTTTGTTTATATACAGAGAGAGAGAGACAGAGAAACAGATTTATATCAAGGAAATGGTACACATGGCTGTAGAGACTGGAAAATCCTAAGTCCATGGGTCAGGCTGGAGGCTTCTCCTGCTGAGATCTGCAGGTCAGACAACAGGCTTTTGGCTCACAGGCTGTGGACGCTGACAAATCCCAAGACTGGTGGGTATGTTGCTAGCTCAAGTCCCAAGAACTGGAGGTCAGATGAACAGAACAGGAGGCAGCTGCAGGATTCAGAGTGAGGAAAAGTCAGCCAGCTTGCTAGCAAGTTCACATATATTGAATGCAGGCCACACCTGCAAGGAAATTCCCTTTCAACTCATTGTCTGCTCATAGCAGATCTCACCATGAAGGTGATTACATCATTACATAGGTGTTGAACTATATCATAACTGCCAAACCACCGAGAATCATGGCCCAGCCAGTTGACACACAACTTTAACAATCACATCAGGTAAGGGAGCTTCAAAGCACAGATGTGTAAGTGTGTGTGTGTGTGTACATATCACAGTAATGGGAGGTCTAATGTTTAATTGTATGTGTCAGCTTGGCTAAGCTATGATTGCCAGTGGTTTGGCCAAATACTAGTTGCTGTTCTATAACGTAATGTAATATAATGTAACAATCTTGTGTAATGTAATCTAATGTAATCAATCAAGCAGTTGAAAGTGGTCTTTTCTTAGGTTATTGTCTGCCTTCAGACTATGAATAGATACTTGTCAGAACTCTCTCCCTCTTTCTCTCTCAACTGTAATTTTCCCTCTCCTGACCTACAGATCTTGGGATGCAAGCCTGCGGAAGTTTCCATCCAGTGCCTAACCTATAGATTTTGGACTTGCCAGCCCCTACAATCCCATGAGCCAGCATAAGTCTCCAGCCTGTCACCTGACCAATGAGTTTTGAACTTTCGAGCCCCACAATTGTGTGAGCTAGTCCCTTGAAGTAAATCTCTCTCATATATTGCTCATGTGCCCTGGAGCAAGATTGCTTAAGTTTTAAACTTAAGTGACCTTGGACAAGCTACTTAGCCCTTCTAGGCCTCATTTTTCTCGCTGGTAAAATAGGATATTTATAATGTCTTCCTTATCCAGTCATTTTTATAAACATATGAGTTAATATAAGTAAAAAGATTTAAACTGTGTTTTGTGCAGAGTGAATATTATATGTATATATATACTATAGGAAAATTATACGTAGAATTTTATTGCAGTGAGTACATTTAACTTTTGTTTGTCCATTTTTTGGATATTTTCCAAATATATTTTGAAGACGACTTTGATGTTGAAAAACAAAACACAAACTCCCTCTCAGCTTCTTTTCTGCTAATCAAAGAGATTCTATTGCAAAAATACAGTGAGAATTTCCTGTATTGTGATATCCGGAACATTTTAGAAGCTGGTAGTTTTACTGCTTCTTGGTCAGTACTGCACATATGTGGCTCACCAATAGAGGTTCAGGAACATCCTGTAAAAACATACTTGTTTGTTTTAAATTTCTTCGCGCACAGCTTTCGGGTTCCTTTGCTTCCAGCCCAGTTCTGTGATCGAGCACCACTCTTCCTCAACAAGCACTCCTCGGGCCTTCCCTGCATCCACCTGGGACATCATCTCTCATGGCAGGTACGTGTGCCTCCAGTCAGAAAATCAACAGATAAAGGGACCCAAAACAGGCAATCCACGGACATGGCTAATTTTAGGGCAGAGCTTTAAGAAAAAGAGGCATAAGGGACAGTGGATTTTTTAGGCCTTCCCTATGTCAGTAACTTCTACATTTATTCAAATTTCTTGATTCATCATTCTGTAATTTATAAGTAGCCTGGAAAGCTTTTTCAACAGAGTGGGTTGCAATATGGAGAGGTCTTAATTCTGAATGAGAAATGAATTCACCTGGTTATATTATGATCAATAGAATTCTAGCATAGGAATAAAAAGATAATGCTAGCTATAAATGATACAGTGTTTACAGTGTTTCATTTTTTTCTTAGCACTTGTCTTGCGACTCCTAAATCTCTCCCAGACTAACGGTTTAAACACTGTACTATTGTCACTAAAATTACTCTTTAGGAGTGTGCTCAAGTCCATGCACAATCTACTAAGGTTGAATTTTTTCGGGAAAAAACATATAACCAAGTAATTTTGGGTAACAGCAAAAAAAAAAAAAAAAAAAAGTTCTTTCTATATCATAATTCAATGTACTAGGAAGTGAACTCAGCTCACCAGAGAATTACTCTTTGCATTGGTTTTAGAATCTCTCATGCCCGGATCCAAAGTGCTCCTGTCTCTTTGTCTTATACTACGTCTTCATAGCTATGGGCAGCAAAAGATTTCTCAAGGCAGAATCTGTACTGAGATTAGCAGAAAGACTTACTACCAAATAGTATTATTGTCAGTGACCATGGTGGAATACGTTACATGAAAGACACTGGGCTTAGACAGGATTGAATTTTATGTCTGACTTGCACACTTGCCAGCTTTGATACCTTGAGAAAATGATGTTGGTCTTGGACCCCCATTTTCTCAAGCTATTTACCTTGTGATTTTTCCAGAGAGAATGAAAGTAAATGCCTGTAATGTCAGCACGTAAAACAGAAGTTGGGGCCCCTTGATCACTTTTTCCACTAGATCTCTAAGCCTCTTTGCCAGTTAAAAAACAAAAACAAACAAAAAAACTAATGCTAAATATACTTACAGAGTTGGTAGAGATGAAAATGTGTGGATAATCTCACTGAGGAATAATGTACCCCACCGCCCCCCGCCCCCAAATGTTGATATTGGTTGAAGTTTTAAATGGACTGTCTTCCTTTTCCAGTTGTTCACTGGCAGGCTGATTGTGTTAGCACATAAAAGACCTAAAGACTCAAATATTTCTCTGTATATCTGTGTGTGGATCCTGACAGTTCTGGATTTTCTCTCACTGGTTTTGCGTTTAAGAGCTACAGCCACTACACATTTCCTCTTTAAATCTTTGTCTTTTCTCTCTTTTTCTGCAGCTTTTCAGAACAATTTATGGAGCCTGATTTCTGGAACCTTGGCAGTAGCATGCCTTTCGTTGATGGCTACTTTGGGAATTTTACTGAAAAATCGTAAGTTTTTCTAGGCATCTTGTAAAGATCAATGCTATGATAAAACTATTTAATAATATACAATCCATTTTGCTAGTGTGTAATATTATATCATGAATACACTTAATCCTGTACTTAATTATATAAATTTCTTATTGCATTTGCCACAGAAAGTACTCAGCCAACACCCTCTCCAGGATCCACTATAGAACCCCAGAGAGGTAGGTTCCAGTGTTTGAAAATATTCAGTTTTGGTAGAATATTAAAATCGAAAATGTCTTTTTTTTTTTTTTTTCCAGAGAGGAGCATGATGGTATATCACACATAGTAATATAAGTTTACTTCCCTAATTTTAGAACAGTCTCATTCTAGGAATGATTAGATTACATTAAGAGCACATCATTTTTATGTTACAGGCATAAGGATAATATTAGCATGGGATAACAGATTTCTGTCCTCTATGAATGCACGTTATTTACTAACAAATTAAAAATAAACTTCAGTAAGTATTACAGTTAATCCTAATTCCCTGCCTGTGTCTCCTCGTTGCCCATACTTTCCTATCTCCATTATAGAAAATGCTTCCTCTAACATACTTGTACTTCCATTAGTGCTTATGGCTCAGAGTTTAGTGCCCAGATTTCTGAAGTTATAAAATTTACTTACACAGTAAGAGCCAGCTTAAAGTACAATTTCTGATGAATATATTTTCCCCCAGTGCACTCCAAATTATCTCTCCTGTGACCACATGGCATTTAATTTATCTCTTATGCAATTTCATCACCATTTATTTGGCTCACATTCAAGTTAACTACCATGTGTCATGTCTTCTGTTACTGAAGATAAGGCATGTTGAAGACATTACCACTGCTAAACTCTATTATCAGACTTCAAACTAATTGTTTTATTTATCTTCATTTTGAAAAAAATTCAAAACGTCAGATTCTCCTCAATGCACGGTATTTTTGTTGACTCAGAAAATACGATAAAATGCTTTCCTCTTTTAAATCACCTCTCTTTGATCTGGGTAACTCCTATTTGTACTGCAGAGCTCACCTTTGGGTCACTTCCTCCAAACAGATTCTTCTAATCTCCCTCCATCTCATATCTTGCAATGTGTTCCTTTATTATCCTAAATTCCTTTGTATACTTAGCAAAATTAACATGAAATACGATTGACAAATGATTGGTAACTATGCGCCTTACTCTATCTGTAGAATATAATCTCCATGAGGAAAACAATCATGTTTGACTTGTTCACAAGTATAATCCTGAGCGTAGCACACCACAGTGCACGTAGTAATGCATGCATGCTCAAAGACTAGTTGTAGAGAAAAATATAAATAGGAAATAATCTTTGAATGAATAAACAGCAATACAAATATTTGTAACCTCCAATGTCATCAATTATGTTTTATTTTTTATCTTAGGCTCTTGCCAAGAAAAGTGGATTGGGTACCAATGCAATTGTTACTTCTTTTCCAATGAAGAAAAAACTTGGGCAGAAAGTAGGGATTTCTGTGCATCTCAGAATTCCACTCTTCTTCAGCTGGAAAGCAAAAATGAATTAGTATGTACTTGTGTTTCCACATTTTCTTTGTTCCAGAAAACATAATATTTAAGTAAGCTGAAAATTTTGAGTCAAGTCTTTAATCAGAGAGTAAATGGGTGGTCATATTTGAACAATGATTATTAGCTCTGTACTTTGAAGCAATCACTATAAAACTTACATAAAATTTCTCAAAGAATTATATCTAGGAATAAAATCAATTTGCCAGATGAAGTGAAAGGAATTTTCTGGATGGCTTCAAAGTAATTAGATCATTATTTAACTCATTTCATTCAAAGATCCAACTAAATGACTTTGGCATATTTAGTTCTTTTAATTGAATTTATAAATTCTTTTATAATTATGTAGCTTCTGTCATGTTTCTGGAATAAAATCAGGGCCAATATAGAGGGTATGCTCATAAAAATTACCAGTTCCTAAGAAAATCCCTAAGGTCCCATTCCTAAGAAAAGCAATCTAACAGAACGGAAAAATTGTCTAACAATATCATTAATATCACATGCAACTAAAATTTTGCCAAAGATCACTCAAAAACGGTTTCAGCAGTACATCAACAGAGAACTTTCAGAAATTGAAGCCCAATTCAGAAGAAGATGTGGGATGAGGAATATCATTCCTGATATCAGATGGGTCTTGTCTTAAAACAGAGAATACCAGAAAGATCTTTACCTGTGGGGTTTTTTTTTTTTTTTTTTTTGACTCTGCAAAGGTATTCGACTATGTGGATCATAACAAATTGTGAATAACATTATGAAGAATGGGAATTCTAGAACACTGATTTGTGCTCATGGGGAACCTGCACATAGACCAAGAGGCAGCCGTTCAAACAGAGCAAAGGGGATACAACATGGCTTAAAGTCAGGAAAGGTGTGTGTTATGTTTGTATCCTTTCACCATACTTATTCAACTGTATGTGGAGCAAATAACCTGAGAAGGGGGAATATATGAAGAAGAATGTAACACTAGGATTAGAGTAAGACTTTTTAACAACCTGTTATACACAGGTGACACAAACTTCCTAGCTGAAAACAAAGAGGACTTGAAGAACTTACTGATGAAGATGAAAGACCACAGCTTTCGGTATGGATTATACCTCAACATAAAGAAACCAAAAATCCTCACAACTAGACCAATAAACACATTATAATAAACAGAGAAAATATTCAGATTGTTAAGGATTTCATTTTATTTGGATCCACAATCAACACCCATGGAAGCAGCAGTCAAGAACTCAAAAGACACATTGCATTTGGCATATCTGTTGCAAAAGACCTGTTTGAAGTGTTGAAAAGCCCAGGTGTCACTTTGAGGACTAAGGTGCACCTGATCCGTGCCACAATATTTTCAATTGTCTCATATGCATGTGAATACTGGACAATGAATAAGGAAGACCTAAGGAGAACTGACATTTCTGAATTATGTTGTTGGTGAAGAATATTTAATATTTTTTTTTATGGTGTGTCAGAGAACAAAGAAATCTGTCTTGGAAGATGTACAGCCAGAGTGCTCCTTGGAAGTGAGGATGGAAAGACTTGGTCTCACATACTTTGGACATGTTATCAGGAGGAACCGGTCCCTGGAGAAGGGTATCATGCTTGGTAAAGTAGAGGAAGACCCTCAGTGAGATGGATTGACACGGTGGCTGCAACAATGGACTCAAGATTAACAATGATTGTGAAGGTGACACACAACCGGGCAGTGTTTCATTGGAACCAACTTGACAGCAGCTAACAACAGCACAGAAAAGGCATAAATTGCCCTAGATGTATGCAGAGACTGAGCTGAATAAAGGCTGAGAAGGTCATACCCAGGAGCTTTATCCCTCGAGATAGTGTTGATTTTACAGATTTTCAGGCTGGGGTTTCAGATTCCCTGTACAGGGATGTTCATGAGAACTCTAACTCACGGAATAGGGAATGTTTTCTATATTTTTATAACAAAATCTTTACACCTTTAGTCAGATTTTGTGGTAGTTTTCCTGCATAACTGAATGGGGGTGATAAATTAGAAATATGAGGCACAGAGCTGAACCTTCTAAATTAGAAGCCAAGAGTGATTTCAGTTTGTGCGATTGATAGGCCGAGTATGATGTCTGACATTAAATTCTTAAAAGCACACTCTTCCCAGAGTACATTCAAATAGGATTACAGTGTTAGTCACTGTTTCCAAACAGAGGTTTTGGATCTCCAGTGGACTTTATTACTGGATTGGACTCACTTATAATGAAAAACGTGTTGCGTGGCTGTGGGAGGATGGCTCTGCTCTCTCCCGGTATCTGTAAGTTTCTGGCAGCCTGGTGCTGCCCTTTCTACTCTTTCTGGGCTTATGCTTAGTTTGCATCAGTGCAGGTAACACCCAGGAGCACTGCAGTAATCGCATGTCCAGGGCGTGAGGTTGCAGAAAGAGAATAGTGTAGCAGAATACAATTGCAGGCCAATCCAGCAAATTCAAGTTCATGCTCAGGTCACATGAACTTTAGTGTTCTGGGCCCATAAGATAACTTTTGACTTTTTTTTTCCATTTTTCCTTGGAGCAAACACATAGACGTGCCCGTACAGGCACACATCCTCACATCCTCACATACACCCGAGCACTGACTCAGCAGTGCCGGCAGTCCAGATACAGCAGGATATGCCTTCCTTTCTTTATTCTGGTGGAGCCAAAATTCTCAACATGCTTCCAATGTTTCAAATATTCTGGGTTTATCTTCTGTATGTTTGTAAACTTTGAATGTTATTTTCATTCATAAACATGTAATTTCCACATAATACAATGGTGAATTATAAGCTCTGATTTGTTTCTCTAGACTAAATAAGGTAATGAATTTTTTTAAACAAAATAAAAGTATATTCTGCATCAAAATGATTAACACCAAAGGCAAGAACAATAACCAAAAATCTCTAGTCCCAATACTATGTATTTAAGAGGGAGTAACTAAGGTTTGTGCAACAATATAATCTGAAATCTGAAAACTATGGTTATTAAATGGAGAAAAAGTGTGATTCAGTATGCTAGTATCTCATTTAAATGCTTCTGAAAGTTCAATCATTAATCTGAAATCCTTGCACCTGAGTGTTTTCATACCTTTTCCCAGATGCTAATATTTTTTGTCTTCATTACAGATATCCATTTGTTCAAATTCTAAATCCACAGAGCTGCATATTATATGATAGTGATACTATTTTGGATGAAGATTGTGAGAAGAAATATGGTTTTATCTGTAAGCAACAGCTTATTTAAGTGTTTCTTGGGGTCGGGGAACAATGCGGGTTCAGGTTTACCTTTCATTTCTTATAGTGTTACTAGTTATCTACTTCTTAGGTCTATACATTTTTCAATATTCTGTCTTATACAATTTGTACATATTTGAATACATGTGTTTTAAAATTGATTAAATTTCTGTGCCTATGCTTGAATTTATTAAGCATCGAGATAAAGAATGTTATGAATATTTAGATTTTATATGTTTAATACTAAATGTATTGTAGTTTCCGTTTCACGCATCTTTTCTTGCAAATTACCTCTGCAGAAATTTAAGGAAAGTTTACAACACCAAATAATATATATCAACATTATTTCAGTGCTCCATTTGGCATACTAAACTGGAAAAGCCAGTCTTCACCTTTCTAAAAGTAAAAATATTTTTAATGCCTTTTGTTAGCTCTTTCTGGAAATATATATATATATGTATGTTTAGAGCTGAAAGTTCCAGTGCTATATGCTAGATGACAGTTTCCTCACATGTGTTATCCAGATTCAGAGCAAAACAAATTCTGTCTATTTTCCACAATACTCTAAATTCTGAAGAACAACTGAAGTTTTTGGTCATTACTTTGAAATATGTGTTTCCAATATGATTGCTTCCAGATTTTGCAAGGGCAATGAGAGCCCAAGTAGCCCAGGTGCCCCAGAACTTTCTTGCCTCATGCTTATCCATCAGTAAGAGAGTCATGTACATGTGCAATGAAGGTCTTATTCTCAAATAAATTAAAAAAAATTTTTCCTAAAAGTCTTGCATCAAATACTATAAAATTCACTTTTTTTGTTGTTGTTGCTGGAGAGCAGCTCAAATTATCTTTTGATGGTTCTTGAGAGAGTCAAAAAAAAGGGTGGAGATAATGATAAGGTCTGACGCCGGGGCCTGGCTGGGATCTTCCTGACCCAACAGCCACCAAAAGCCAATTCCTCTTTAAGACGGTTGCACATATGTTTTAAAGAATTTGGATTGACATCCTTATTTGCTTTATAGTTTCAAATGAAAACAATCAATATCTAATAATTGATCTCAATATATAGAGAATCAAGTTGTCTTAGTCATCTAATGCTGCTATAACAGAAATACCACAAGTGGATGGCTTTAACAAAGAGAAGTTTATTCTGTCACATTCCCCTAGATTAGAAGTCTGAATTCAGGGCACCAGCTCCAGGGGAACGATTTCTCTCTCTGTTGGTTCTGGAGGAAGGTCCTTGTCCTCAGTCTTGCCTTGGTCCGGGAGGATCTCAGCACGGGAATCTCAGGTCCAAAGGACGCTTTCTGCTCCTGGTGCCACTTTTTTGGTAGTATGAGATCCCCACTTCTCTGCTAGCTTCTTTCCTTTATTTCTCAAAAGAGATTGGCTGAAGACACTATCTAATCTCGTAGATCTCATCAACATAACTGCCACTAATCCATCTCACTAACATCACCGGGACAGGATTTACAACACCTAGAGAAATCACGTCAGATGACGAAGTGGTAGACAATCATACAGTATTGGTAATCAGAATCTAGCCAAGTTGACAGATATTTTGGGGGGACACAATTCAATCCATGACACAAGGAGAGAAAATAACCTATTAGATTTTATTTCTTAAAGTGTAAATAAATAGGACTACAATACTGAACCCATCATGCTCTTATATGATGATTTGCTTAGGAAAAATGCACATAAATTGTGTGATGAAAGATGCAGATTTTAAAATACTTGACCTCTGACTAGAGGAATTATGTATGACAATTTCTGAATAAAAAATCTTTTGGTTTTTTGTTTACATGTTTTTAAAGTAATACACTTTTAGTTCAACTAAAATCCAAAACAATAGCACAGAAGCATATAATGAAAATCAAGTCCCATGTCTCAAGTGTACCATCTGCCTGTCCTCCTCCCATGAGGCAGTGTTTTCTGGTTTAGTTTTGCTGTTTATAGAGGTTTTCTCTGTAACAGCAAGAGAAATCTCACTGTTTATATTTAGCCACATCCAAGTATAGGTTAAAGATTGTTCTCTTTGATGTCATTACTCTCCCAGGTGTCTCAAGCCGCATCTGAGAGCTCACAGACATTTATTACAATTCCAAGAGAGGAGGAAACAGAAGGTGTTAAATATGATGGGAGATGTCTACTTTTAGAGGGTAATTCATGCCAAAAATTGTGTCCACTGGAAAAAGAAAATTCCTCTTGCCTCCCAGTTACTGAGATGTTTCTTCAGCTTCCATATCACTTCAGGGCACTGATAACAGAATGTATTGACTTGAAAGGAGATATTGGTCATCCAAGGGAGAGTAACTTTCTCACAGCGTGATCACTTTATGGTAGGTGCACTCAGTCCAGGCCCACTTGACTGCTTCTTCTCATCTTTTATAGTTTTCAGTAAGGGGAGAGGGAGCATTTTTTTTATAGGCAGGGCTTTCTATCAGCTTTTTTTTTTTTTATGTGACATGAAATCTCTTATATATTCTCTGGGGAAAGGCACTTTGTTTTTTTCTCTTCTTTGAAATGGGCTACGGTACATGGAAGTATCTAGTTGAGTAAATATCTCTGTGTTGGGCATAGAACAAAGGGAAGAGAGGTAAGAAAATGTGGAAAACACACACATGCAAAATAACAAAACATGATTGCCACATGTCAGTTTATACTTAAGTTAATCCTGCTATCAAAACTGTATCTATTTTGTTTTGCTATATAACAAATTACCATACATTTAGAGATTTCAAACAGCATGTTTGTTATTGCAGCTTCCATTGGGCAGAACCAGGGAACAGCTTATCTGGGTCCTTTGCTCAGGATCACACAAGGCTGTAGTCAAGGTCTTAGACAGAATACATTCTCAGCGGTGACTCTTGTCCAGGTTCATTCAGGTTGTTGGCAGAATTTAATTCCTTCTATTTTTCAGTCAAAGGCCCTCAGTAACTAGTGGCTACCCCTCTCCATAGGCAGTTCACATCATGGCTGCTCGCATCTTCTAAGCCAGAAGGAAAGTGTCTCTGATGTCTTCAATCTCTGACCTCTAGACTCTCTTTTAAAATGTTCACCTGCTTATATCAGGCCCACCCAGTATTATCTCCCTTTTGATTAACTCAAAATCAACTTAATTGTATCTGAAAAATTTTCTCACCTTTGCCCTGTAACCTAATCTCACCACAGCAGTGACATTCCATCCTATTCACAAGTCCTACCCTCACTCAAGGTGGGCAGGTTACACAGGACATTTATACCAGGAAGCTGGAATCTTAGGGACCATCTTAGAGTATTTCCTACCACACCAATTGTCTTAGTTATCTAGTCTCTTTATAACAGAAATACCACAAGTGTTTTTTTTTTTTTTTTTCCCTCACATTTAGGAGGCTAGAAGTCCACATTCAGGATGCTGGCTCCAGGGGAAGTCTTTCTCTGTCAGCTCTGGAGAAAGGCTGCTGTTTCTTCAGCTTCTGCTTCCTTATTTCCTTGGAAATCTCCATGTGTCTTGGAATCTATCTCACTCCATCTCTGCTCACTGGTTTGCTTGTTTAATCTTTTAGATCTCAAAAGGGATCGACTCAAGGTACACCTTACACTAATCTTGTTTCATTACCAAAGCAAAGAAAACCCATTCTGAAATGGGATTATAACCACAGGCATAGAGGTTAGAATTTACAATACATATTTTTTGGGGACACAATTCAATCCATAACATCAACGTGCCCCTAAAAAAATGACTTTTATTTCTTTTTTTATTAAATTAATCACTGCCTTTTGAATCTTGATAAGATAGCTGAGAACTGAAATCACATATTCTGCAACAAGTAATTCTATCCTATTTTTCCCAATATTTTAATTCTTAGCTCCTCCACAGTGACATCTACAACCTCACATAATATGCCCCAGAAGGATGGAGTTATTTTACCAATATGAACTGAGGCAGTTCTTTGCTTAAATTTTCTTAGGAATGCCTAAAATTGTTCTCTTATTCTTGGTCAATAAAAGGGCAGTGGACTAACTGACTAACTAACTAACTAACTAACCAATTTGTAGTGTGCTATTTAAAGGGGGGACAATCTGCTTATTGATAGCTTGTACCTGAGACAGCTAGTTAGATACCCAGTCTTCACCGCCTGATTAGATGGGCATAAGAGACTGCTGGAAACTGCTGGAGCTCTCCTGAAATCATGTTTTATCACACAGATATCAGCAGTTCAATCTAAAAATGAAGCATGTCTTCACGCAATTAAGAATGACATTGGGAGCCTATTCCTGAACATCTCTTGGATCCCTACTGCTTACAGAAATTCCCTTTCTCATGTGTATCACATTTTTTTTTTTAACTCATTGAAAGCGTTATCTGAGTATGTTCTGTTGAGCTTCATGAATCCTTTCAATTATGTAACTCTGAGAAATCTTTGGAATGCCTAAACCTCCTTTTCCATTTCCATAGTTTTGGGCCTTTTCTCTTCATACCTTACTCAAGGATTAAAAACATTTTGTGAAAAGGCTGTATAGGAAATATTTTCAGCTTTGTGCGTTAGTCTCTGTTTTGACTCCTCAGCTCGGCCATTGCCTTGCTAAAGATGCCATAGACAATAAGCAAGAAAATGGTGTGGTTGTGTTCCAAAAAACTTTATTTACAAAAACAGATGGTAGGTCGGTTTTGGCCTGTAGGTTGTAGTTTGCCAACCTCTGTCAAAAAGTACAAATGAGGATATAAAAGCACCAGTCCTATTCCTTACTTTGCCTTTCCTTTTTCCAGGTCATTTCTTACCTGTTGTTAATGGACCTGTACATTTTTTAGTATAAAAAGCAGTTTTGTCTTTGATTATCAGTCGGTGGTTACCAGGTTGTAGGATTCCACCAATAATCCTCACCTTCTGGTGTTTGTTTCTGTCTATAATTTCCTCCCACATGGTATTAGGTTTGACCTGTATGACCAGAAGAACAGCAGTACAAATGATGGCATGTTGCTTCTGAGGCAAGGTAGTAAAAGAAAGTGTGAATTCTGCCTCTTTCCTTTTTCCCAGATCACTTGATCTGGGGGAAGGCAGTTACCAAGTTATGAGCTACCCTGTGCAGGGGACTGTGTGATGAGGAATGGAAGCCTCCTAAAGAAAGTCACAAGGAACTGAGGCCTCTTGGCAGGAGCCATGTGAGTGAGCCTTCTTGGAAGCCGACCCACCAGCCAGAGTCAAGCTTTCAGATGACTACAGCCCAGCAGACTTCCTGACAGCAACAAGAGATCCTGAGCCAGATCCATCCCTAAAGCTGTTTAAGGATTCCTGTCCTTCAGAAACAGTGTGAAATAATAAATGCTTGTTGTTTATTTATTTGTATAAACTTAGGGAATGACACCTGTGAGCCTCATCCGCACCTGGATCTCATGAACTCCTGAACTTCGAGCTGATGATGTAATAGGATGATACTTTTGGGGGCCACAGAAGGGGATGAATGCATATTGCATGTGGGAAGGGCAGAAATAATTGGTGGCCAAGGGCTGGACTCCTATATTCATTCTCCTAGATGGCCCTTAATTGTTCCCACCTCCTGATATTCACACCCTTTTAAAATAATCAAACATATTCTGTTAAGGTTGATCTGTGTGAGCAATAGATTATGGCCAGAATTATGGGATGACACTTATGAGGACAGGCCATAGAAGACAGTGAGGCTTCTATATTTCAAGGTGCTTGGGAAAATTTTTAATCTCACCAGCAGTTTATGTGAGTTTGTGTTGTTCCTTTTTCTCTCCAGCACATACTAAATAAAAAAGAAAAATCCAAACCTGTTTTGGTCAAGTTGATTCCAACTCATAGCAACCATATGGGACAGAGTAGAACTGCCCCCTAGGCTTCCCAAGGCTGTAAACTTTACGGAAGCAGACTGCTACTTCTTTCTCCCATGGAGCAGGACTTTTCAGTTTGTAGCTGAGCACTTTATCCACTGTGCCACCAAGGCTCGTATGTTTGTGAAACTATCACACATCACATTCATCAATGTAGATAACATATACATTACCCCAGAAAATCTCCTAGTGAACCCATGGAATACCTCCCTCCTGCTCCTAACCACACAGATGACCATTCCATGGCATTTTGTTAGCATAGATGTTCATTTTCTAAAGCTTTGTATATATATATATATATATATGAAACCATGCAGTTTGTACTTCTTTTGTTGGGAGTTTTTAGCTGAACATAATTATTTAAATATTTTCAGATTGATTTGTGTTGTTACGCATATCAATAATTGATTTCTTTTTATTGGTGAGTAGCGTTACATTTTATGGGTAAAACACAATTCATCCATTCACTGGCTGATAGACATTTGGGTTGTTTCCATTTTGGGGTTATTACTAGTAAAGTTACTATGTGTATTCACTCACAAGACAGTGCTTGGACATAGATTTTAATTTCTCTTGGATAAAAATAATTTTCTAGGAGTGGAATGGTTGGATCATACATTGTTACATTTTTAAAAATGTGCATGTTTACATTTTTAAAAACCTGTCAGACTGCTTTCCAAAGGGATTGTTCCATTTTATATTCCCATTAGCAGTGTTTGAGAGCTCACTTCCTGCACATCTTGGCCTGCGTTGGAATGATCTTTAGACTTTTAGCCATTCTAATTAGTGTGCAGTAGTCATTCATTGTGTATTTAATTTGCATTTTTCTAAGGAATTATGTTTTTTAACATCTATTGATTTGCTTATTTGCCATATGTACATCTTTCTTGGTAATTTTTCTGTTCAAATAGTTTGCCAATTTTTATTGTTTTTACTTTCTTATTGAGTTTTGATAATTTTTGTGTATTCTGTATGAAAGTCCTTTATCAGACATGTTTTGAAGAATTTTCTGCCAGTCTGAGGTTTGTCTTTTCATTCTCGTAGCAGTGTCTTTCAAAGTGAAGTCTTAAATCTTAACAAAGCCCACTTTATCAATTTGTTCTTTTAGAAATCATGCTTTTCACATCATTTCTGAGCAAGCTTTGGCTAAATCAAATCAAATCCCCCAATTTTTTCTTCTCTGTTTCCTTCTAGAAAATTTATTGTTAGATTGTACATTTAGATCTGATTTACTTTGAATTATTTGACATATTTGAGGTAAGGAGTGAATGAAAGACTTTTTTTGTTGTTTTTTGTATATCTATTTTTTTCTCATGCCATTTGATAAAAATATTATCCTTGTTCCACTTAAATGGCTATACACCTTTGTCAAGAATCAATTTTCCATATACGTATGGATCTGTTTCTGTACTCCCTATTACGTTTTATAGATCTGTTTGTGTCATTTTGCATGGAGAGCACACTGTTCTGATTATCCTACTTTTATAAAAATCTTGAAGTCTAGCAGTTATCACCCTCTAGTTTTGTTAATTTTTAAATTGTTTTGGCTAGTGTTGCATTTTGCATTCTATGTGAATTTTATAATTATCATGTCAATCAGCAAAAACAAAAAAAACCTCCTGGAATTTTAGTTGGAATTGCACTGAATCTACAAATCAGTGTTGGTAAATTGCTATATCAACAGTACTGAGTCTTCTGACTCTTTAACAATGTATATATCTTTTACCTCATTATTCTCAAATTTTTCTCAGCAATATTATGGATTTTTTTAATAATATGCAGCCTTTTACATTTTTATGAGGTTTTGCTAAGTACTGCATTGCTTTTGATCCTATTACAGATTATATGTTTTTTATTTCAATTTTTGATTTTTTGATTGCAAGTGTATATACAATCCATTTTTGTATTTATCTTTTTTGTTCCAACCTTTTTAAACTCACTTATTAGTTCTAGTGGCATTTCTGTGGATTCCTTTTGATTTGCAACGTAGATGTTTATATTATTTATGAATAAAGACTGGTTTCCCTTTTCTTTTCAAAACTGGATGCCTTTTATTTCTTTTTCTTGCCTGATCACAGTGACCAGAACATTCAATACAAGCTTGAATACAGTAGTGAGAGTAGACCTCATAGTCTTATTCTTGAACACAATCACCTTTTTTATCTTTACTTTTTATCTTAACTGTAGGATTTTGTAGATGACCTTAAGGTTCAGGAAGTTCACTTCTAGCCCTGTTTTTGTAAGTTTTTATCAGGAGTCTGAGTGTGTTTTTGTCAATTTATTTTTCCTGAATCTATTTAGATCAATTTTTTTTTTTTTTTAATGAATTTGTTGATTTGGTGAAATATATTAGTTTATTTGCCAGTATTAAGCCCACCTTTCATTCCTAGAATAAACTCCACTGGTTCATCATATACTATCTTTTTATGTAATAGTGTATTCAACTTATTAAAATTTTGCTTGGAATTATAAATATATGTGAATGAATATGTAGTATTTATTTGTGTGTGTGTGTGTTTTAATCTGGAAACCCTGGTGACATAGTGGTTAAGTGCTACAGTTGCTAACCAAGAGGTCAACAGTTCGAATCTGCCAGGCACTCCTTGGAAACTCTATGGGGCAGTTCTACTCTGTCCTATAGGGTCGCTATGAGTCAGAATCGACTCGACGGCAGTGGGTTTGCTTTGGTTTTGATAATCTTTAAATAATATAAAATAGAGATTCTTAATTTCTTTACTTTGAGTTTATATCTAATTTAGATCTAAATTAGATCTACTTTAGATATCTAATTTAATTGCCATACAAAACTGACAAAAATGTTACTGAGGGTAAATAGAATAAAATGTGGATGGTGTCATGTCATGTCTGTGAGATAATTTTGCATTATACATCGTGCCATAAATCATCTCCTAAGAGCTATGATAAAACACTTCCCCTTCCCCCCCCAAAAAACTAAACCCATTGCCGTGAAGTCGATTCCGACTCACAGTGACTCTGTAGGACAAAGTAGAACTGCCTGGTAAGGTTTCCAAGGAGCTCCTGCTGGATTTGAACTGTCAACCTTTTGATTAGCAGCCATAGCTCTTAATCATTATGCCAGGAGGGTTTTCTCAAAACACCTCCATGCAGTACTAACTAGGACTTCCAACATTTTCTAATTGCCTTCTGAGGTTTCTTTAACCATTTCCTTGGAGGTCCTCTAGCTACTATAAAGCCTAGATTGTAAAACACAGTGTGATACTCTTTCTCATATGTTTTTAGGTGGTCCAGAATTAAAATTGTTAGACTTACATTTTTTTCAGCTATTATGGGCTACAGCTGCTTTTTTTCTAAATGAAATGCATGACACAGAAAGGTACAACAAAACATGTTAAGAACATAGTCATCTCATGTTAGTATTTTAGAGTGCTTTTTTGTTGAGAACTTACAGTAAGTCTTCCTTTTACTGATTAAGAGCATAAAACAGATTTTAGAGGAAGGATATAAAAGAAAGGGAATTAAAGAAAAATAACAGTAGCTAAACCTCTAGTCTCACAGAACAGAGGGTCACCTGATTCTGGATAGCTTCTTCTCCAAAATCTATAAAATCAATCAATAAAAGAAAAAAAAAAAAAAACACACAGAAATCAAGGCCTTTCAACGTTTTCAGGGGACAGAGTTGCACAACATTCAAATTTCCTCTAATCGGAGAAAAAAAAAAAAAAAGGAAAGTGAACAAAACTCTTGTTCCAGCCTACCACTGCATGCTTGTGGTGTGGGGAAGTAGGATAAACCTTAAAAAATGTCATTAAAAAAGAGAATGGAGGATTTAGGTGAAACACAGACATAACCAATCCCTGAAAAGAAAGAAATACAACAATTAATATCAAAATACTTAACATGGATCAGGACCTAGAATTCCATGCCACTGGGAAAGGGTCTGAAAGGATGTGATTGATATCTATCAGAAGTGGCAGCCTCAAAGAAGTATTACTCCATGGGAGAAGTGAATAATAATGAAGCCATGGTGCCCAGTAAATCGTGACTGTGTAAGAAAAGAAGTAAGATGGGGAAATTAAGGATCCTGCAGATATGATAGAGAAAAAAAGACCAACTTTCTGTCATTCCCATCATCATAATCAATGCTATCCACAAAAGAAAGTGCACAGTATAGGGCAGTACTAACAGAAGAGGGAGCTCTCTAGGAACCTTGTTCACAAAATAAATAGGAATAGAAAAAACAGACCTCGTCCATACAGGCTTCTGTGTAAAAAAAAAAAATCAGAGAATGTGAATAAAAGATTTTTGCCTAAACAACAAAGACTTGGAAAAAGAAGTGAATCGATCACACACATGACAATCTATGAACCCTGACCATCAAAAACAGAACTAAGGAGTTGACCTGAGTGACAGAGGAGTGAAAAACTGCACCCTGAAGCAACGACTGCTTCTGGAACCAGCATCCCGCACCACAGCCCTGAGCCATTGCATTTCCCTGGTGCCACAGTGGTGGGGCTGATCTCAACTTACTGAGACAGGGAAGGCACAGGATGCAGCCCTAACCCCTAATCCCCTGGAGTAACATCGGTAGAGACTCAGCCAGCACAAGCAGGCTGCACACTGACGTGGCTGACAAGAGAACGAGCGACCACAGGGAGGCGGCGACTGTGTTTGGAGCCTGCAGCCAGCATCACAGTCAGAAAACCTTGGCGCCGGGAAGAAAAAATAGGGACAACGTTAGGAGCCCTAATACAAGGCATAAACAGAATACAAAACATTACTAAAAATGATGACGAGATAACTGGGAACTCCTAAAATCAAACACCTGTGCTCATCTAACGACTTCACCAAAAGAGTAAAAAGACCACCTACAGTCTGGGAAAAAATTTTCAGCTATGACATCTCCGACCAGTGCCTGATCTCTAAAATCTACATGATCCTGCTAAAACTCAACCATAAAAAGGTAAACAATCCAATTAAAAATTGGGCAAAGGGTATGAACACGCATTTCACTAAAGAAGATATTCAGGTGGCTAACAGATACATGAGGAAATGCTCTCGATCATTAGCCATTAGAGAAATACAAATCAAAACTAGAATGAAATTCCATCTCACTCCAACAAGGCTGGCATTAATCCAAAGAACACAAAATAATAAATATTGGAGAGGCTGTGGACAGACTGGAACTCTTATACACTGCTGGTGGGAATGTAAGATGTCACAACCACTCTGGAAATCGATTTGGTGCTTCCTTAAAAAGCTAGAAATAGAACTTCCATACAACTCCCACTCCTTGGAATATATCCTAGAGAAATAAGAGCCTTTACATGAACAGATATATGCACACCCATGTTTATTGCAACACTGTTTACAATAGCAAAAAGAGGGAAGCAACCAAGGTGTCCATCAACAGATGAATGGACAAATAAATTATGGTATATTCACACAATGGAATGCTACATGTTGATAAAGAACAGAGATGAATCTGTGAAACATTTCATAACATGGAGGAACCTGGAAGGCATTATGCTGAGTGAAATTATTCAGATGCAAAAGGACAAATATTGTATAAGACCACTATTACAAGAACTTGAGAAATAGTTTAAACTGAGAAGAACACATTCTTTTGTGGTTAGGAGAAGGGGAGGGAGGGAGGATGGGAGAGGGCTATTTACTGATTAGATATTAGATAATAACTACTTTAGGTGAAGGGAAGGACAACACTCAATACTGGGGAGGTCAGCACAACTGAACTGGACCAAAAGCAAAGAAGTTTCCTGAATAAACTGAATGCTTCGAAGGTCACTAAAGCAGGGGCAGAGGTCTGCGGGCTACGGCTTCAGGGGACATCTAAGTCAATTGGCAAAATAAATTCTATTAAGAAAACATTCTGCATCTCACTTTGAAATGTGGCATCTGGGGTCTTAAATGCTAGCAAGCGGCCATCTAAGATGCATCAATGAGTCTCAACCCACCTGGATCAAAGGAGAATGAAGAACACCAAGGTCACAAGGTAATTATGAGCCCAAGATACAGAAAGGGCTACACAGACTAGAGACTACATTATCCTGAGACCAGAAGAACTAGATGGTGTCCAGCGAGAACCGATGACTGCCCTGACAGGGAACACAAAAGAGAACCCCTGAGGGAGCAGAAGAACAGTTGGATGCAGACCCCAAATTCTCATAAAAAGACCAGACTTAATGGTCTGACTAAGAGTAGAAGAATTCCGGTTGCCTTGGTCCCCAAACCTCCTGTTAGCCCAATACAGGAACCATTCTCGAAGCCAACACATCAGACATGGATTGGACGGACAATGGGTTGGAGAGAGATGCTGATGAGGAGTGAACCACTTGCATCAGGTGGATACTTGAAACTATGTTGGCATCTCCTGTCTGGAGGGGAGATCGGAGGGTAGAGGGGGTTAGAAACTGGCAAAATGGTCATGAAAGGAGAAGCTGGGAGGGGGAGCGGGCTGACTTATTAGGGGGAGAGTAAATGGGAGTATGTAGTGAGGTGTATATAAGTTTATATGTGACAGACTGACTTGATTTGTAAACGTTCACTTGAAGCTTAATAAAAATTAATAAAAAAAAATAATATTAGATTGCTTAAACAAACAAAGGAACAACAGAAAAAAAAAAACTCCACAAATCTTTTTTTGGGGTCTGCTTTTATTTCTGGGTGAATGGTTCATTGTATGTCCAGGTTCCATATCACAGACCAAGGCCATTTGCGCCAAGACTACCTGTCTACCCATCTATCTCACATTTGAAATTTCCACTAATATCCTTCTGTGAGGAGAAAAAAAAGTTGTAAGCTGACATATCAGAATATTATATGAATAAGATAAAACAATGAACAATTGCAGTGATTAACATCTTAGTAAAAATAAGATTAGAACAGCTGCAGTTATGTTCAGAGGACCTTAAGGTACTAGAACACTGAAGAGCAAGGTGTTGAAAGATTTCAAGGCTAACCTGAGTGAGGCACTGAAGTGTTGGCTTAGACCAGGTGAAGAAGTTTTAAAGCACAGGTATACGTGTGAGTGTGCATAGGTGTTTGTGTGTGTGTACACAGAAATGGGAAGATACTCTGATTCTACCTTTTTGACCTCCAAGTGTGTATGTGTGTTTGTGCATATGGGTGTAAACATATAACAGTAATGGGAAGATATCCTGGTTCTACCTTTTAAATCTTTGCCTCTCCTTGATGTAAATGAGACAGAGGTGGGAAACACAGAAACGAGAGGCGGTTAGACCATCCACTTTGTGCAAAAGAAAATAAATTAAAATCTCCAGAAAATACAGACAGAAAGCATTGGACTTGATTTGAAATATATTGCACATGAACTCTGGAGCAAGACTGCCTAGATTTCAAATTTAAGTGATCTTGGACAATTTACTTGGCTCTACCGGACCTCAGCTTTCTCCTCTATTAAGGATCTTTACAGTATATTCCTTATCAAGCCATTTTTATACTCATGAATTAATACATGTAAAATGCTTTAAACTGTATTTTACACAAAGTGAATATTTATTATGGTTAAGAGAGGAAAAGTCTGTGTAGAATTTTTATTATACTAAATATTTACCTTTGTCTATTTTTTCAGTATTTTCCAAATATATTTTTTAGATGACTATGATGTTCAAACATATGAAAAAAGACTCCCTCTCACTTCTTTGGTGCTAATCATAGGGTTCGTTTTACAAAAGTACAGTGAGCATTTCCTGTTTTGTGATATCCAGAACATTTTAGAAGCTGGTCATTTTACAGCTCCTTTCTCATACTACACATATTTGGCTCACCAACAGATGAGTCAAGAACATTGTTTAAATATGCAATTTTTCTTTTAAATTTCCTAATATACACCTTTGAATTCCATATCCTCCAGCTCAACTCTCTGACTCAGCAGTGCTCTTCTCCAGACAGCATTCATCTGGGCCTTCCCTGCATCAGCCTTGGAGCATCATTGCTCATGGCAGGTATGTGTTCCCCCAATAAGATTATACAGATATTACATGTCCAGGAAAGATATCTCGGGGATATGACTGGTATCAGGGCCGAGCTTTAAGAGAAATAGGCATAAATGACAGAGGGCATTTTTAGGCTAGCCATGTGGCTGTACTTTCCACATTGATTTTAATTTTCTAATTGTAAATTTTCTAATCTAGAAAACATTTTGTGATGTTTAACAGGTTAAAAGAGTGGTTTTTGATAGAGGTACCTCTAAATTCTGAAAAAGAACAAAATTGGCCTCAATTCTATCACCGAAACAGAGAATGCCAAATATTAACGAGACAATACTTCAAAGTGTTTTGTTAAAAGATTGACCATTTGTATCCAAAGATCCAAAGATCACCCAGTTTTAGAATTTGACTCATTATACTGTTGTTAAGTAAAACAACACTCTTTGGGGGTGTGCTGACGTTAATGCAGAATCATCTAAGATTGATCCTGTGTTAACACGGGATGATTTGTTCTGGGGGAAAGTCCATAAGCAAATAATTTTGGGTATGAAAAAATGTAAAGTTCTTGTAACAAAGGTTGTTTATATATCATAATTCAGTGTGCTGAGAAATGAACCCAGTTCCTCAAGGTATTAGCATGGGTCATGGAACTTTCCAAACCAGATCCAGAGTGCTCCTGTCTCATCTCTTCGCTGTAATACCGCCACAGAGCTATGATCAGGAAGACATTTCTCAGAGCAGAGCCTGCATTAAGATTAGCACAAGGGCACACTCCAGAGAGTGTTATTGTTCGTGACAATGACAGAAAGTGTTAAAGGAAAGACTCTAGACACCTTTAATTTGATACCTTACTCAAGAAATGGACACTTATTCACTTTGACACCTTGAGAAAATAACGGTGTTCTTGAACCCTCAGTTTTCTCATCTACCCAATGGCAATCATACTTTTTACTTTTTTATTTTGTTGACAGAATAAAAGTAAATGTCTGCTTTGTAAGTTCCTAAAGCAGCAGTTGAGCTTATTGATCTCTTTTTATTCTAGAAGCTTCTTTACCAATTAAAAAAAGATAATGGTAAATTTGTTTTACTGTCTTCTAGAGATGGAGATGATAGCACAGAAAATGTACGGATAGTTTCACTGAAGAATAAAGTACACCACATAAAAGCCTTGGCGTTGGGTGGAGTCCTGAGTTGAATGTCTTTGTCATTCAAGTTTCATTGACATAAAATCAAAAAAGTTTTTTGAAATCTTTCTAACTGGCTTCTGTTTTTAAACTTCAGCCCCTTTGTTTGCTCTTTAATCTTTGCCCTATCTCTCTTTTTCTAGTTTTTCAGACCACTGCATGGAGATCGATTTCTGGAATCTTAGGAGTAATATGTCTTTTGTTGATGGCTATCTTTGGAATTTTATTGAATAATTGGCAAGTTTCTCTAGACAAGTATTTATGAAGATCAAATCCGTGATAAAATCATTTAGTCATAGAGATTTTATTTACTAATGTGTAATATTTTGTAATCTCATGGCTTCACTTAAATCTGCACCTAATTGAGTAAATTTCTAATTGTTTCTTATAGCATTCTCTCCAGGACTCATCATAGATCTCCAGGGAGGTAGGCCCCATACTCCACTCATAGCAACTTGATACGATAGGGTAGAACTGCCTCATAGGGTGTCCAAGGCTGTAATCTTTAGGGGAACAGACTGCCATGTCTTTCTCTGGCAGATCAGCTGGTGGATTCAAATGACTAACATTTTGACCTTTTAGTTAGCAGCTGAGCACTTTAACCACTGTGCAGCCAGAATTCCACCAATGCACTATCTTCTTTTCTGACTCAGGAAATACATTAAAAGGCTTTCTCCATTAAAGACTCTCTTTTTTTGAGCTAGTTATCCTGTTTATACTGCAGAGCTCAGCTTTGGGATCTTTTCTTATGAAATTAAAAAAAAAAAAAAAGAGTTTTCTAGCTTTCTCCCATTCCATCTCCAACTACGTGTAGTCTTATTATAATGAATTTATTTTGTATACTTACCAAAGGTATTATTAAATGTAATTAATAAATGATTAGAAATTATATAATTCTGACTCCAGCTCTAGAATATAAACTTCATGGGGAAAAAGATCATTTCTGACCTGGTCACATTAATATTCTCTGAACATAGTGTGCTGTGGTGTAAACATATATAGTAGATTCTCAAAGAATATTTGTGGAAAATATAAATAAAAAACAAGTGATTTTTGAATGGGTAAATAGCATTGAAATTTTTAAATGTTCAGAGCCATCAATCCTGTTTTTTTTTTTTTTTCTTAAACTCCGACTGCTGTTCTTGTCCAGAATAGTGGATTGGGTACTGATGCAGCTGTTACCTCATTTTGAATGAAGAAAACACTTGGGCAGAAAGTAGAAATTTCTGTGCTTCTCAGAATTCCAGTCTACTTCAACTGAAAAGCAGAGATGAATTGGCATGTACTTTATTTTTGTTTCCCACATTTTTTTGACTCAGAAAAATATAACATCAAAATGAGCTGAACACTTTGACTCAAGTCTTTAATCAGAGAGTTCATAGATGGCTACATTTTCTCAAAAATAAACAACTCAGAACACCATTAACATATCGCTACGCAGATTCCACAGTAAATTTGCAAATTAGGCAACAAACTACTTCTTGTGGAAATGAGTGCTCCAATTAATAAAAATTTCAAAGTGTTTATGTACAATTCTATTCATAACTTTGACCAAAAAAACTTTGATACATTGATGATTATGCCAGAATACATAAATCTTATAAGAGAGCAGTGTGTGCTCAAGCATTATCAAAGCTTAAATAGAAAGATGATCACAAAATCAGTGAGCCATCGTTACAAGACCTCCGGAGTCTTGGAAACAGGTTACATTCCTTAATCTTTGAGTGTTTCAGCGAGCCTGATAGATGCAATTATGTGCAACAAGGAAAGCTACTTCTAAAGGTTAGTTATAGTTTAAGACATACTACAGGCATTAAAACTATATATATTTATGATTATACAGCACATAGATTTCTAACATTTAATAAGATGACCTTTAGTGTCATGGGTAAGAGAACTCTCTCTGTTCTCGTAAAGTAAAATTTATAATTTTCTTTCACAATTTGAAAAATGATCTATTAATTCCTTGTACCTTGAAACAATCATTTTAAACTTCATAAAAATCCTCAAAGATTTACATCATGGGGATAAAAATCAAGATGTTAGATAAAGTGCAAGAAACTTTTTAGTGAGAAGTCAAAGAAGAAATGTGAGATGACTGCTTTTACTCACTCAAGAAACCAACCAAATGACTGTAATTTTTAGTTCTTGTAATTGAATTTAACTTCTTTTGTAATTATATTGCTTTGCCATATCTCTGGGCTATATTGTAGAACCAATAAATGGGATATTAAATGGCACAAAAGGATTACACTCAACCGCTATTCTAAAGGTTAGTGGTTCAAAACCAATCAGTGTGGAAGAAAGCCTTGGCTATCTTTTTCCATTAAGATTACAGCCAAGAAAATTCTATGGAGTAGTTTTACTCTGTAATACAGTGGGTTGCCATCAGTCAAAACTGAATCAGTAGTAACTAACAACAAAAACAGCATCATAAAAATTGCCCTCTTCTTAACAAATAGTGAAAATTTCTCTAGCTGTATGCAGAGCCTGTGTGGAGTATAGGTTTAGTAGATTATATCCATATTTATCCCTTAAGATACTTTTGATTTGCAATCAAACTTCAGTGGTGATCCTCTATGAAGAAAGTGTTCCATGAAAACTCTGACTCCCTTTATAGCATAATGCACGCCAATGTGAAGTGAGATTTTGTGGTATTGTTTTTTTCTTCATAAACGAATACATCTGATAAAAGAAATACGAGTCCTGTGACTGCCCCTTCTAAATTGGAAGTTAAAAATGAATTTGGTTTGTGTGATTGATAGGCCAACTCTGATGCATATCAATCCCAGAGTAGCTTCAAGTTAGCTTAATATGTCTATCTGTGTTTCCAAGCAGGATTTTTTGAACTACCATCAACAGTTTTACTGGCTTGGGATCTCTTATAATGAAATATGTGGTACCTTGTTGTGGGAGGACGGCTCTGCTCCCTCCCAGGATCTGTAAGTTTCTGGTATTCAGATACCTTTTCTGTTCTCTGTGAGTTAATACTTGGATCTCATCAGTGCAGGTACCACCTAGGAGCACTACAACAAAGGTAAACCGTCTAGGGCATGACATGACTGAAAGGTGAGTGGTGTAACTAAATACGATTTTAGCCCAACGCAGAACATCCAATCCTTGCTCAAGTGATATGAAAACTGGTGAACTTATATCAATGAAGAACTTTTAATATATGATTTTTTTTTTCGCTTTGGTACAAGCGCATAATATGTGCATGCACACAAGCTCGCATACATAGAGGAAGCACATGAAAGCGGTATATTCTTTATTCTGATGGAGTCCAATATTCTCAGCATCCTCCCATGTTTCAAATATTCTGCCTTTGTTGTTATTGTTGTTGTTAGGTGCTATTGAGTCAGTTCTGATTAAAAAAAAAAAATCAAAACGAGTATATATATAACCCACTGCTGTCAAGGTCATTCCAACTCATAGTGAACCCGTAGGGTTTCCAAGGCACTCTATGAAAGCAGATTGCCACATCTTTCTTCCACGGGCCTGCTGGTAGTTTCCAACTGCCAACCTTTCAGTTAGCAGTCAATTGCTTTAACCACTGCGACACCAGGACTCCAGAGATACATAATGTGTATATGTAGATGTATATGAGTGTGTGTGTGTGTGTGTGTGTGTGTGTGTATGTAAAACCAAACTCATTCCCATCAAGTTGACTCTGACTCATAGTGACCTTGTAGGACAGGGTAGAGCTGTCTCATAGGGTTTCCAAGGTTCTAAATCTTTACAGAAGCAGACTGCCACATCTTTCTCCTTTGGAGCATGGCTGGCAGGTTAGAACCACCAACCTTTCAGTTAGCAGCCAAGCACTTAATCACTGCGTCACCAGGGCTTGAGAGAGAGAGAGATCCTGGGTGTGCAGTTTTAATCTGATACACATGGGGGCACCATAAGTCAGAATTGACTCAATGGCAAATGGTTTTTCACATATGTGTACATATATATGTGGTGTGTGTCTGTGTGTGTATGTATATACTTGTAACTTGAGGCTAGAGTTCTTCTGTTGGAAATGTCCTTGCTGACTTTTTTACTTCTGAGTCAATGAACTAAGAATGAATGATTTCAATATTACAAAGCACAGTTCTGAAAAATTAGAATAATGCCCTCAAAATAACTGATCCTGGTAGTGTTAAACGTATAGTAATAATCCCTTTTTGTGTCTATTGTGTCACAATTCTCACAAATTTGTCACATACAATACAAAAGTTGTAGGCAAAATATTAAGTTCCTACCATTTAAGACATTTTTATACTGGACGAAAGATGAGCAAAATTAAGCAGCTTTCTGTTGATTTGGTGTTGTCCAACAGTGAAACCAAGAAAGGGTAGATTCTGTGGTATACACATGCAATGAAATGCTTTGAAATGATAAAGAGTAATGAAGAGTGTGTGAAGCATAACGTGGATAATCTGGAGGACTTTATGCTGAGTGAAATAAATCAATCACAGAAGAACAAATGTCGCATAGTACCACTTCATAAAAATTCAAGAGTAGGTTTACACACAGAAAACAACATTCTCTGATGGCTACCAGGGATGGGAGGGGAGGAAGGGAGAACCACTTACAAAATAGTAGACACGTGTTAATTCTGGTGAAGACAACAGAAAATATTGGAGAAGTCAGCACAATGTGACCAAGGTAAGTGAAGACACTGAGGGATACCTAAGAATAAAGGACAACTGTGGTAGATGCTATAACATATACAATTCTGTAACAACAGTAATGACAACCAAAAATCTGTGAGTGGTTCCATAGGTAGATATGTTGCTTCATAGGTGTGGGAGGGTGTATGGGAGTAAGTGTGTGCATTTAGGTATAGTTGTGGGCATTTGAATATACTCATACATATAGAGCACATAGAAGGCACAGTTATGGAAACTTCTTAGACACAAATCCAAACATTTGGTGGGACTAAGTTAACGGGCTTGAAGGCTAAAGACCATCGTCTTGGGGGACAACTAGGTCAACTGGCATAGCACAGTTCATGAATATAATGTTCTACCTATGAGTTTGGTGAGTAGGCTCTGGGAATCTTAAAAGCTTGCGAGTGGTCGTCTAAGATACAACTATTGGTCTCTTCCCATTTGGAGCAAAGGAGATTGAAGGAAACCAAAGACTCCAGGAAGCAACTAGTCCGTTGGACTAATGGCCCACATGAAACACAGCCTCCTCTAGCTTGAGACCCAAAGAACTAACAGTGCCTGGCAACCACTAACGAATGCTCTGACTAGGCATACAATGCAAGATCCTGGTTAGAATGGGGGAAAAAATGTAGAACAAAACTCAAATTTATAAAAAAAAATCAAACTTACTGAATTGATAAAGACGCCCTTTTAACCTGGAACTGAAGCCACTCCCGAGGTCACTTTTCACCCAAATAGTGGATTGGCCTATAAAAAAAAAAACAATAACACCAATGAGGAATGTGTACCTTAGAACAATCAACTATATGAGACCAAAAACAAAGATGAAGAGTCAAGGGGGGCAGGGAAACAGGAGGACTGGAAATGAAGAAGACAGGGCTGAAATGGGGAGAGTGCTGACACATTGTTGCAATAGCAACCAATGTCATGGAAAAAATTTTGTATAAATTGTTGAATGGGAAACTAATTTGCTAAGTAAACTTTCACCTAAAACAGAATAAAGTGTTCAAAAAAAAGGGACAATAGGTTTCAAATTATGCAAAGTGTCATTATAAACACTATGTCTCTCAACTTGGATTTGCATCAAAGCTAGATGAAGGAAATTTCATATTCACATTTTTTCAATAAGGATCTAGATTTTAGCAATCACAGTGGTGGAGTAAAAGCAACTTTATAAACACAATGCACACAAATTAAAAAGATGAAAAATTTTTGAATTCATGGAAGCTAAGAAATCAAGCCACAAATCTTGTTTTGTTGTTGTTGATGAAACGCTTATCTTTACAAAAAGGTTCATCTATAGGAATAGTAAGAAAAACTTACTAGCTATTGTTGGAGTCTTGGTGGCGAAGTGCTTAGGGGCTATGACTGCTAACCAAAAGGTCAGCAGTTCAAATCCACCAGGTGCTCCTTGGAAACCCTATGGGGCAGTTCTACTCTGTTCTATTGGGTTGTTACGAGTCAGAATCAACTTGACGGAAATGGGTTTGGTTTTTTGTTTTGGTTAGTTACCACCAAGTTGATTCTGACTCATAGTGACCCCATGTGTATCAAAGTAAAACCATACTCCATGTGATTTTCAATGGATGATTTTTGGGATGTAGATTTCCAGGCCTTTCTTCCAAGGTACATCTGGGTAGACTCGAACTTCCAACCTTCCTGTGAGCAGCCAAGTGTGTTAACATTTTGCACTCTATAGGTAAATTGTAATGCTTAGAAAACAAAAAAAATAAAAAAACCCACGAAACTTATTCTGGAGTTTGCTTTTATATGAGATGAACGGTAGATTGTATGTCTAGAAACTACATTACAGATCAAGGAAGGTTCCTGCTCTCAAGATGCTCACTCTACCTATCTCTCTTACATTTGAAATTCCCATTAATGTCCTCTTTTGAAGACATAAGAATGTTAATTGAAATAAAAGAATATTATCTGGATGAGATAACACAATAAACAATTACAATAATTAACATATTAGTAAAAATAGGGTTTATTAGAAGAGCTACAGTCATGTTCAAAGGATCTTAAGGAACTGGAACATTGGAGTTTAAGGTGTTGAAAGATTTCAAGGCAAAGTGAGTGAAGTATTGAAGTGTGAGCTTAAACCAGGTGTTTTAGGCTGGGTTCTCTAGAGAAGCAAAACCAGTAAAGCATATATATATATATATAACCATGGTGGCGTAGTGGTTAAGTGCTATGGCTGCTAAGCAAAAGGTCAGCAGTTTGAATCCACCAAGCTCTCCTTGGAAACTTTATGGGGTAGTTCTACTCTGTCCTATAGGGTCGCTACGCGTCAGAATCGCTTCAATGGCAACAGGTTTGTTTTTTTTCAGCTTATATATGTACATATATATATATATATATACACACACAAAGAGAGAGAGAGAGATTTATATCGAGAAAATGGTTCACATCGTTGTAGAGACTAGAAGGTCCAAGGCCATGGGTTAGCCTGGAGGCTTCTCCTGACTCATGTAGCTGAGATCTGCAGGTGAGAAAACAGGCTTCTGGCTCACAGGCTGTGAAGGCTGACAAATCCCAAGATTGGTGGGTAAGCTGCTAGCTCAAGTCCCAAGAACTGGAGGCCAGATGAACAGAACAGGAGGCAGCAGCAGGATCCAGGGTGAGGAAAAGTCAGTGAGCTTTGCCAGAAAGTCCACATATAATGAATGCAGGCCATGCTTCCAAGGAAATTCCCTTTCAACTCATTGGCTGCTCATAGCAGATCTCATCATGGAGGTAATTACATCATTACATAGCTGTCGAATTACATCATGACAGCCACAGCACTGAGAATCGTGGCCCAGCCAACTTGACACACACTTTAGCCATCACATCAGGAGAGGGAGCTTTAGAGCACCGATGGGTGTGTGTTTATATACATATAACAGTAATGAGAGGTTTGATATTTAACTGTATGTGTTAACTTGGCTAAGCTTTGATTGCCAGTGGTTTGGCCAAATACTAGACTACTTGCTGCTCTATAACATAATGTAACAACCTTGTGTAATGTAACCTAATATAATCAATCAACCAGTTGAAAGTGGTTTTCCTTAGGTTATTGTCTGCCTTCAGGCTATTAACAGATACTTTGGCAGAACTCTCTCCCTCTTTCTTTCTCAACTCTCTACTTTTCTCTCATCTGACCTACAGGTCTTGGGACGCAAGCCTGAGGTAGTCTCCCCCTGGTGCCTGACCTACAGATTTTGGACTGGCCAGCCCCTACAATCCCGTGATCAGCAGAAGTCTTCAGCCTGTCACTTGACCTATGACTTTTGAACTTTCAAGCCCCATAATTGTGTGAGCACTTCTCTTGAAGTAAATTTCTCTCATTCTAGATACATAGGTCTCACCAGTTCTGTTTCTTTGGAGAACCCTAAGACAAGAAGATACTCTGGTTCTCCGTTTTTTCCTTTGCCAGCCCTGGCTGATTTAACGAGGCTGGAATGGGAAATACAGAAATGAGACACGGTTAGACCAACGAGTCTGTCTAGTAGAAAAGAAATAAAAATCTACAGAAAATAATAAACTCAGAGAAATGGGTTTGATTTAAAATATATTGTTCATGTGTCCCAGGGCAAGATTGCTTAAGTTTCAAACCTAAGTACTCTTGGACAAGTTACTTAGCCCTACTCGGCCTCAATTTTCTCTCTGGTAAAGTAGGATATGTATAGTATCTTCCTTATCCCGTCATTTTTATAAACATATGAGTTATCATATTTAAAAAGATTTAAACTGTGTTTCATGCAAAATTAATTTTTATTATTATTAAAATAGGAAAATTATATGTAGAATTTTATTGCAGTACATAAATTTACCTTTTGTTTGTCCATTTTTTGATATTTTCCAAATATATTTTGAAGATGACTTTGATGTTGAAACACTAAAAGTAAAAACAAAACACAAACTCCCTCTCATCTTCTTTTCTGCTAATCAAAGGGTTTCTATTGCAAAATACAGTGAGAATTTCCTGTATTGTGATATCCGGAACATTTTAGAAGCTGGTAGTTTTACTGCTTCTTGCTCAGTACTACACATATGTGGCTCACCAGTAGATGCTTCAGGAACATCCTGTAAATACACATTTTTTTCTTTCTCTTTTTCTTTTAAATTTCTCCGGATTCCTTTGCTTCCAGCCCAGTTCTGGGATCGAACACCACTCTTCCCCAGCAAGCACTCCTTGTGTTTTCCCTGCATCCACCTTGGGACATCATCTCTCATGGCAGGTATGTGTGCCTCCGGTCAGAAAATCAACTGATAAAGGGACGCAAAAAAGGCAGCCCATGGACATGGCTAATTTAAGGGCAGAGCTTTAAGAGAAAGGGTTATAATGCACAGTGAATTTTTCAGTCTTTCCCTGTGTCTGTACCTTCTACTTTTATTTTATTTTCTTGCTTCATTATTCTGTAACTGAAAAATAGCCTGGAAGCTTTTCCAACAGAATGGCTTCTGATATGGATACGTCTAAATTCTAAATGAGAAACGAATTCATCTGGTTATATTATGATCAATATAATTCTAGCACAGGAATAAAAAGATAATGCCAGATATAAATGATACAATGCTTAAAAGTGTTTATATTATTTTTTTAGCGCTTACCTTGCGACTCCCAAATGTCACCCAGAGTGTTTGAACATGGTATTATTTTCAGTGACATTACTCTTTGGGAGTATGCTAAAGTCCATGCATCATCTCCTAAAGTTGAATTGTTTCAGGAGAAAGGCTATAACCAAGTAACTTCGGGTAAGAGCAAAAAAAAAAGGATTGTTTCTATATCATAATTCAATATACTAGGAAGTGAACTCAGCACTCCAGAGAATTACTCTCTACGCTGGTTTTGGAATCTCTCATCCTCAGTTTCAAAGTGCTCTTCTACAGAGCTATGAGCAGGAAAATATTCCTCAAAGCATTGCTGTACTGAGATTAGCAGAAAGACATACCACCAATAGTGTTATTGCCAGTGACAATGGTAGAGTACGGTACATGAAAGACACTGGGCTTAGACAGGATTGAATTTTATGTCTGACTTGCACACTTGCTAGCTTTGATACCTTGAGAAAACGATGTTATTCTTGGACCCTCAATTTTCTCATCTACCTGGTGGGAACCAGGCTATTTACCTTGTGATTTTTCTTGAGAGAATAAAAGTAAATGCCTGTAATGTAAGCACATAAAACAGAAGTTGGAGCCCCTTGATCTCTTTTTGCACTAGATCTCTACATTTCTTTGCAATTAAGAACAAAGAAAAAATCTAATGTTAAATATACCTACAGAGTTGGTAGAGATGAAAATGTGTGGATAATCTTACTGAGGAATAATTTAACGCACACACAAAAAAAGTTGGTATTGGATGATAGTGTTAGCACATAAAACACCTAAAGACTCAAATGTTTCTCCACATATCTGTGCTGTGGATCCTGACAGTTCTGGATTTTCTCTCACTGGTTTTGCATTTAAGAACTACAGCCACTGCATTGGCTCTTTAAGTCTTTGCCTTTTCTCTCTTTTTCTACAGCTTTTCAGAACAATTTCTGGAACCTGATTTCTGGAACCTTGGCAGTAGTGTGCCTTTTGTTGATGGCTACTTTGGGAATTTTGTTGAAAAATTGTAAGTTTTTTGGCATCTTAGAAAGACGAATGTTATGATAAAACTAATCGTAAACATTGAATTTTGCTAGTGTGTGATATTATCTCAGGGATACACTTAAACCTGTACTTGATTATGTAAATTTCTAATAATTTCTCACAGCATTTTCCACACAAAGTACTCAGCCAACATCCTCTCCAGGATCCACCGTAGAACCCCAAGAAGGTAGGCTCCAATGTTTGGAAATGCTCAGTATTGGTAGAACATTAAGAGAGACAATTTCTTTCCTTCTTTTTTTTTTTTAACACAGTTTTTTTTTTTCTTTCTTTTTTTTTTTAACACAGAGTAGCATGATAGCTTATCACATATGGTAATATAAGTTTACTTCCCTAATTTTAGGACAGTCTCATTCCACTGTTCTCTAGTGTAGGAATGATAAAATTACATTGAGAGCACATCATTTAAATGTTATAGGTATAAGGATTGTCCTATAGGGTCGCTATGAGTCAGAATCGACTCGACAGCACTGGGTTTTTTTTTTTTTTTTCTGGGAGGTATAAGGATATTAGCACGAGATAACAGATTTCTGTCCTCTGTGAATACATGTTATTAACTAACAAATTATAAATAAACTACAGTAAATATTATAGTTAATCCTAATTCCTGATTAACTATAATATTTACTGTGTCTGCTCATAACCCATACTTTCTTATCTCCATTATAGAATATACGTCCTATAATGTACCTGTACTTTCATTAGTAGCTATGTCTCAGATTGTAGTGCCCAGATTTCTGCAATTTTAAAATCTAATTATACAGTAAGAGCCAGCTTAAAGTACAGTCTCTGAGTGAATATATAAATTTCTTTTGTACACTTACCAAAGTATTATGATATAATTGATAAATGATTGGGAATTATATGTCTTACTCTACCTCTAGAATATAATCTCCATGAGGAAAATGATCGTGTCTGACTTGTTCACATTTATAATCCTGAGCGTAGCACACTGTAGTGCATGTACTAGTGTGTGCTCAAAGACTAGTTGTAGAGAAAAAAATAAATAGCAAATGGTTTTTGAATGAATAAAGAGCAATACAAATACTAGAAATCTCCAATGTCATCATTCATGTTTTATTTTTCATGTTAGGCTCTGGCTGCTGTTCTTGCCAAGAGAAGTGGATTGGGTACCGATGCAATTGTTACTTCTTTTCCAATGAAGAAAAAACTTGGGCAGAAAGTAGGGATTTCTGTGCTTCTCACAATTCCAGTCTTCTTCAGCTGGAAAGCAAAGATGAATTTGTATGTACTCTTGTTTCCACATTTTCTTTGTTCCAGAAAACATAATATCTAAGTAAGCTGAAGATTTTGAACCAAGTCTTTAATCAGAGAGTAAATGTGTGATTGTATTTGAACAATGATTATTAACTTTGTACTTTGAAGCAATCACTATAAAACCTACATAACATTTCTCAAAGAATTACATCTAGGAATAAAATCAATATGCCAGATGAAGTGAAAGAAATTTTCTGGATGGCTTCAAAGTAATAGATCATTACTTAACCATTTTATTCAAAGAACCAACTAAATGACTTTGGAATATTTAGTTCTTTTAATTGAATTGATAAGTTCTTTTATAATTATGTAGCTTCTGTCATGTTTCTGGAATCCAATGTAGGGAAAATAGGGTCTGGTCATAAAACTTACCAATTCCTAAGGTCCCATTCATAAGAAAAGGAAGCCAACAGAATGCAAAAATTGTTGAAAAATATCATTAATATCACACACAACTAAAATTTTGCTGAAGATCACTCAAAAACGGTTTTGGCAGTATACTAACAGAGGACTTCCAGAAATTCAAGCTCAATTCAGAAGAAGGTGTGGCTTGAGGGATATCATTTGCTGACATCAGATGGATCTTGGCTGAAAACAGAGAATACCAGAAAGATGTTTACCTGTGTTTTTTTGACTATGCAAAGACATTCAACTGTGTGGATCATAACAAACTGTGAATAAAATTATGAAGAATAAAATGCTAGGATACTGAATTGTGCTCATGAGGAATCTGTACATGCACCAAGAGGCAGCCCTTTGAACAGAAGAAGGGAATACCACATAGTTTAAAGTCAGGAAAGGTGTGTGTTAAGATTGTACCCCTTCACTATACTTAATCAAAAGTATGCAGAGCAGATAACCTGAGAAGCTGGAATATATGAAGAAGAATGTGGCATTAGGATTGGAGTAAAACTCATTAACAACCTAGTATTTGCAGATGACAGAACTTTTCTAGTTGAAAGCGAAAAGGACTTGAAGAACTTACTGATGAAGATTGAAGACCACAGCTTTCAGTATGGATTATACCTCAAAATAAAGCTGCCCAAAATCCTCACAACTGGGCCAAAAACTACATCATAATTAACAAGGAAAATATTGAAGTTGTTAAGGATTACATTTTACTTGGATCTGCAATCAACACCCATGGAAGCAGCAGTCAAGAAGTCAAACGACATATTTCATTGGGCATATCTGCTGCAAAAGACCTCTTTGAAGTATTGAAAAGCACAAGCGACACTTTGAAGACTAAGCTGTGCCTGACCCATGCTGCAGTGTTTCAACCGCCTCATATGCATGTGAATACTGGACAATGAATAAGGAAGACCTATGCCTTTGAATTATGATGTTGGTGAAGAATACTGAATATACCATGATGTGTCAGAAGAACGAACAAATCTGTCTTGGAAGAAGTACAGCCACAGTGCTCCTTGAAAGCGAGGCTGGCAAGACTTGGCCTCACATACTTTGGACATGTTATCAGGAGGAACCGGTCCCTGGAGAAGGGCATTATGCTTGGTAAAGTAGAGGGTGAGCTAAAAAGAGGAAGACCCTCAGTGAGATGGATTGACACGGTGGCTGCAACAATGGACTCAAGCTTAACAATGACTGTGAAGGTGGCCCAGGACTGGGCAGTGTTTTGTTGGAACCAACTTGACAGCAGCTAACAACAGCACAGAAAAAGTATAAATTGCCCTAGATGTATGCAGAGACTGAGCTGAATAAAGGCTGAGTAGGTCATACCCAGGAGATTTATCCCTCGAGATAGTGTTGATTTTACAGGCTTTGAGATGGGGATTTCGGATCCCCTGTACAGGGATGTTCATGAGAACTCTAACGCACAGAACAGGCAATGTTTTCTATATTTTTATAACAATGTTTTTAGACCTTTAGTGAGATTTTGTGGTATTTTTTCCTCCATAAATGAATGGGTGTGTTAAATGAGTAATATGAGCCACAGAGCTGTACCTTCTAAATTAGAAGTCAATAATGAATTCAGTTTGTGCGATTGATAGGCTGATTCTGATGCTCTGACATTAACTTTCTTAAAAATACACTGTTCCGTGAGGACATTTAAATTAGATTACAGTGTTTGTCTCTGTTTCCAAACAGAGCTTTAGGATCTCCGATGGACGTCATTACTGGATTGGACTCCTTTATTACAATGAAAGACATGGTGCGTGGCTGTGGGAGGATGGCTCTGCTCTCTCCAGGGATGTGTAAGTTTCTGGCAGCCTGGTGCTGCCTTTTCTACTCTTCCTGAGTTTATGCTTAGATCACATCAGTGCAGGTAACACCCAGGAGCACTGCAGTAATCGCATGCCCAGGGCGTGAGGTTACAGAAAAGAGAAGAGTGTAGCAGAATACAATTGCAGGCCAATCCAGAAAATTCAAGTTCATGCTCAGGTCACATGAACTTTAGTGTTCTGGGCCCATAAAATAACTTTTGACTTTTTGTTTCCATTTTTCCTTGGTGCAAACACATAGACGTGCCCGTACAGGCACACATCCTCACATCCTCACATACACCCGAGCGCTGACTCAGCAGTCCCGGCAGTCCAGATACAGCAGGATATGCCTTCCTTTCTTTATTCTGGTGGAGCCAAAATTCTCAACATGCTCCCAATGTTTCAAATATTCTGGGTTTATCTTCTGTATGTTCGTAAACTTTGAATGTTATTTTCATTCATAAACATGTAATTTCCACATAATACAATGGTGAATTATAAGCTCTGATTTGTTTCTCTAGACTAAGTCAGGTAATGCATTTTTAAACAAAATAAAAGTATATTATGCATCAAAATGATTAACAGTAAAGAGAAGAACAATAACCAAAAATCTCTAGTCCCAATACTATTTATTTTACAAGGAGTTTTTTTTTTTTTTAACTAAGATTTGTGCAACAATGTAATCTGAAAACTGAAAACCATAGTTTAAAAAAAAGAATGATTCCGTATGTTAATATCTCATCGAAATGCTTCTGAAAGTTCTCTCATTAATCTGAATCATCATCGCACCTGAGCATTTCCATACCCTTTTCCCAGGTGCTAATATTTTTGTCTTCATTACAGATTTCCATTGTTTCCGCCTCTAAATCAACAGAACTGCATGTTGTATGTTAGCAACAGTATTTTGGATGAAGATTGTGGGGAGAAACATGGTTTTATCTGTAAGCAATAGCTTATTAAGTGTTTCTTGGGGTTGGGGAGCAATGCGGATTCAGGTTTACCTTTTATCTCTTATATTGTTACTAATTATCTACTTCTTAGTTCTATAAATTTTTCAATATTTTGTCTTATTATACAATTTGTACATATTTGAATCCATATATTTTAAAATTGATTAAATTTCTGTGCCTGTACTTGAATTTTTCAAGCACCAAGATAAACAATGTTATGAATATTTAGATTTTATTCTATGTGTTTATTGTTAAATGCATTGTAGTTTCATAGGTTCATGCATCTTTTTTTTACACATTATCTCTGCACAAATTTAAGTAAAACTTAAAACACCACATAATATAGATCAACCTCATTTCAATGCTTCATATGACATAACTAAATTGGGAAAGCCCGTCTTCACCTTTCTAAGAGTAAAAATATTTTCAATGCTTTCTGTTAGCTCTTTCTGGGTGTGTGTGTATATATATATATGTATTTGCTTAGAGCTGAAAGTTCCATTGCTATACGGTAGATGACAGTTTCCTCACATGTGTTATCCAGCTTCAGAGCAAAACCAATTTTGTCTCTTTTCCTTAATACTCTAAATTCTGAAGAACAATTGAAGTTTTTTGCCATTACTTGGAAATATGTGTTCCTAATATGATTGCTTCCATATTTTACAAGGGGAATGAGAATCCAAGTCATCCAGGGTGCCCAGAACTTTCTTGCCTCATGCTTACCTATCAGTAAGAGAGTCATTTGCATGTGCTTTAGAGATCTTATTCTCCAATCAATCAAAAAACAAAGATTTTCCTAAAAGTCTTGCAACTAGTGGCTACCGCTCTCTGCAGGTAATTCACATTATGGCTGCTTGCATCTTCAAAGGCAAAAGGAAAGTATCTCTGATTTCTTGGATCTTTGACCTCTAGACTCTCTTTTAAAATGTTCATCTGATTAGATAAGGCCCACCCAGTCTTGCCTGGCTTTTAATTAACTCCAAATCAACTTAATTGTATCTGAAAATTTTTTCACCTTTGCAATGTAAGGTAATCTTATCCTAGGAGTAACATGCCATCATATTCAATGTCCCACGCTCAGTCGAGGTGGGGTGGGTTATAGAGGGCATTTATACCAGGAAGCAGGAATCTTATGGACCATCTTAGAATATTTCCTACCACACCAAATGTCTTAGTTACCTCGTACTGCTCTAACAGAAATACCACAAGTGAGTGACTTTACCAGAGAGAAATTTATTTTTTCATAATTTCGGTGTTAGAAGTCCAAATTCAGGATGCCAGCTCTAGAGGAAGGCTTTCTCTGTCTGTCAGTTCTGGAGAAAGGCCATTGTTTCTTCAGCTTCTGCCTCCTGGTTCCTTGGAAATCCCTGTGTGTCTTGGTATCTTTCTTACCCCATCTCTGCTTACTAGTTTGCTTGTTTAACGTTTTAGATCTCAAAAGGGATTGACTCAGGCTATACCTTACACTAATCCTGTCTCATTAACATAGCAAAGTCATTCTCAAATGGGATTAAAACCATAGGCATAGAGGTTAGAATTTACAATGCATATTTTTGGGGTACACAATTCAATTCATAACACCAACAACAACCAAAAAACCTGCTGCCATCATGCCCCTAAAAAAAAGTAACTTTTATTTCTTAGCTTATTAAATTTAATCAGTGCCTTTTGAATCCTGATTAGATAGCTGATAATTTAAATCCCATATGCCCTGACAAGAAATTCATTTTTTCTAGTGTATTAATTCTTAGCTCCGCCATAATGACATCTGCAACCTCACATAGTATGCCTGAGAAGGATGGAGTTATTTGACCTATATGGACTGGGGCAGCTCTCTGCTTATCTTTAGGGATTCCAAAAATTGTTCTCTTATTCCTGGTCAATACAAGGGCAGTGGACTGACTAACTAACCAATTTATAGTGTGCATAGTTTGTACTTGAGACAACTGGTTAGACATCCACTCTTCACTACCTGACTAGATGGGCGTGAAAGACTGTTGGAAACTGCTGGTTGTTGTTGTTAGGTGTCATGGGTCGGTTCCGACTCATAGTGACCATATGCACAACAGAATAAAACACTGCCCAGTCCTGCGCCATCCTTATAATTGTTGTTATGCTTGAGCTCATTGTTGCAGCCACTGTGTCAATCCACCTTGTTGAGGGTCTTCCGCTTTTCCACTGACCCTGTACTCTGCCAAGCATGATGTACTTCTCCAGGGACTGATCCCTCCTGACAACATGTCCAAAGCATGTAAGACACAGTCTCGCCATCATTACTTCTAAGGAGCATTCTGGTTGTACTACTTCTCAGACAGATTTGTTCATTCTTTTGGCAGTCCATGGTGTATTCAATATTCTTCGCCAACACCACAATTCAAAGGTGTCAATTCTTCTTTGGTCTTCCTTATCCATTGTCCAGCTTTCATATGCACATGATGTGATTGAAAATACCACGGCTTGGGTCAGGCGCACCTTAGTCTTCCAGGTGACATCTTTGCTTTTGAACACTTTAAAGAGGTCCTTTGCAGCAGATTTACCCAGTGCAATGTGTCTTTTGATTTCCTGACTGCTGCTTCCAAGGCTGTTGATTGTGGACCAAGTAAAATGAAATCCTTGACAACTTCAATCTTTTCTCCATTTATCATGATATTGTGCATTGGTCCAGTTGTGAGGATTTTTGTTTTCTTTATGTTGAGGTACAATCCATACTGAGGGCTGTGGTCTTTGATTTTCATTAGTAAGTACTTCAAGTCCTTTTCACTTTCAGCAAGCAAGGTTGTTTCATCTGAATAACGCAGCTTGTTTATGAGTCTTCCTCCAATCCTGATGCCCCGTTCTTCTTCATATCGTCCACCTTCTTGTGTTATTTGCTCACCATACAGATTGACTAGTTATGGCGAAAGAGTACAACCCTGACACACGCCTTCCCTGACTTTAAAACAATCAGTATCCCTTGTTCTGTCTGAACAACTGCCTCTTGATCAAGGTAAATGTTCCTCATGAGCACAATTAAGTGTTCTAGAATTCCCATTCTTTGCAACGTTATCCATAATTTGTTATGATCCACACAGTCGAATGCCTTTGCATAGTCAATAAAACACGTGTCTGTCAGTTTATCGTACTGTGGGGGCTTGCCTGTTGCCATGATGCTGGAAGCTATGCCATGGGTGTTCAGGTACAGCAGGGTCACCCGTGGAGCACAGGTTCCAGCTAAGCTTCCAGACTAAGACAGACTAGGAAGAAGGACCCGGCAGTCTACTTCTGAAAAGCATTAGCCGGTGAAAACCTTATGAGTAGCAGCAGCGGAACATTGTCTGATACTGTAGTATAAGTAGAGTCCCCCAGGTTGGAAGGTACCCAAAAGATGACTGAGAAAGAGCTGCCCCCTCAAAGTAGAGTCGACCTTAATGACGTGGTTGGAGTAAAGCTTTCCGGAAACTGCGGGAGCTTTCCTAAAATCATATTTTATCACACAGATATCAGTAGTTCAATCTAAAGTTGAAAGATGTCTTTGTACAAATAAGAAAGACCCTGGGAACTTATTCCTGGATGCCTTTTGGAGCCCTACTGCTTACATAAATTCTCTTGTGTATCCCATTTTTTTTATTATTATTCATTGAAAGCCTCAGCCAGCTGTGATCTACTGAGCTTTATGATTCCTTTCAGTTATCTAACCCCAAGATATCTTTGGAACACCTAAACCTCCTTTTCCTTTTCCATAGTTTTGAATATTTTCCCCTTATACCTTAGCACAAGGGTTAAAATGTTTTGTGAAAATGCTGTATAGTTAATATTTTCAGCTTTGTGGGTTAGTCTCTGTTTCAACTTCTCAGTTCAGCCATTGCCTAGCTAAAGATGTCATAGATAATATGTAAATAAATGGTGTGGTTGTGTTCCAAAACACTTGATTTACAAAAACAGATGGTAGAGTAGATTTGACCTATAGGTTGTAGCTTGCCAACCTCTGTCAAAATGTACAAATGAGCATATAAAATCACCAATCCTATTCTCTACTTTGCCTTTCCTTTTTCTGGGTCATTTCTTGCCAGTTGTAAACAGACCTACGCATTTTTCAGTATAAAAAACAGTTTTGACTTAGTTTATCAGTCTGTAGTAACCAGGCTGCAAGATCCCACCAATATTCCTCACCTTCTGATGTTTGTGCCTTCATGTAATTTCCTTTTACTTGGTATCAGGTTGGATCTGTATGACCAATAGAACACAGTAGAAATGATGGCATGTTGCTTCTGAGGCTAGGTTGTAAAAGAAAGTGTGAATTCTGCCTCTTTACTTTCTCCTAGATCTCTTGATCTGGGGGAAGGCAGTTACCAAGTTGTGAGACACCCTGTGTAGGGGACTGTGTGATAAGGATGGAAGCCTCCTATGGAAAGCCACAAGGAACTGAGGCCTCTTGCCAGGAGCCATGTGAGTGAGCCTTCTTGGAAGCAGACTCTTCAGCCAGAGTGAAGCCTTCAGATGACTACGGCCCAGCAGACTTCCTGACAGCAGTAAGAGATCCTGAGCCAGATTCCTCCCTCTAAGCTGTTTAAGGATTCCTGTCCTTCAGAAATAATAAATGCTTGCTGTTTATTTATTTGTGTAAACTTAAGGAATGACACATTATGAGCCTCATCCACACCTGGATCTCATGAGTTTCTGAACTTCGAGCTGATGATGTAATAGGATGATAATTTTGGGGCTGCAGAAGGGGATGAATGAATTTTGCCTGGGGGAAGAACAGATATAATTGGTGGGCAAGGCTATGCTTCTATATTCAGCCCCCTAGATGGCCCCTACAGGTCCCTGATTCTGCTATGGACACCCTTTTATGATAATCATCCATATTCTGTTAAGGTTGATCTGTGTGAGCAATAGAATATGGCCAAAATTATGGGATGACACTTATGAGGACAGGTCATAAATGAGAGTGAGGCTTCTTTATTCCAAGGTGCTTGAGAAAATTTATAATCTCACCAGCAGTTTATGTGAGTTTGCGTTGTTCCTTTTCCTCTCCAACATGTACTAAAAAAAAAAAAATCCAAACCCGTTTTGGTCAAGTTGATTCCAACTCACAGCAACCATATAGGACAGATTAGAACTGCCCCCTAGGCTTCCCAAGGCTGTAAACTTCCTGGAAGCAGACTGCTACTTCTTTCTCCCATGGAGCAGGACCTTTCAGTTTGTAGCTAAGCACTTTATCCACTGTGCCACCAGGGCTCCTACGCTTGTGAAACTCTCACACCTCACATTCATCAATGTAGATAACATGTACATCACCCCAGAAATTCTCCCAGTTACCCCAAGTAATACTTTCGTCCAGCTCCTACCCACACAGATGACCATTGTGTGGCATTTTATTAGCATAGATTTTCATTTTCTAAAGCTTTGTGTATATATATATATATATAATTTATATAATATAGAACCATACAGTTTGTACATATTTTGTTTGGATTTTTTAGCCAAACATAATTACTTGTGTTGTTATGCATATCAGTAATTGATTTCTTCTTATTGGTGAATAGTGTTCCATTTTATGGGTAGAACACAAGTCATCCATTCCCTGTTTGATAGACATTTGGGTTGTTTCCATTTTGTGGTTATTACTAGTAAAGTTACTATGTGTATTCACTCACAAGACTGTGTTTGGACATAGATCTTCTTTTCTCTTGGATAAAAATAATTTTCTAGGAGTAGAATGGTTGGATCATACTGTGGTGAATGTTCACATTTTTAAAAACCTGTCAAACTGTTTTCCCAAGGGAGTGTTCCATTTTATATTCCCACTAGCAGTTTTTGAGAGCTCACTTCCTCCACATCTTGGCCAGCATTGGAATGATCTTTATACTCTTAGCCATTCTAATAAGTGTGCAGTAGTCATTCATTGTGTATTTAATTTGCATTTCTCTAATGAATTATGTTTTTGAATACCTAGTTATTTGCTTATTTGCCATGTTTACCTCTTTCTTGGTAACTTTTCTGTTCAAATAAGTTGCCAATTTTGTTGTTTTTACTTTCTTATTGAGTTGTGATCATTTTTGTGTATTCTGTGTACAAGTCCTTTATCAGGCAGATGTTTTGAAAAATTTTCTCCCAGTCTGAGGCTTGTCTTCTCATTCTCTTAGCAGTGTCTTTCAAAGAGCAGAAGTTTTAAATCTTGACAAAGTCCACTTTATCAGTTGTTCATTTATAAATCATGCTTTTCACATCATTTCTAAGAAAGCTTTGGCTAAATCAAAGCCACAAATTTTTTCTTCTTTGTTTTCTTCTAGAAGATTTATAGTTAGATTGTGCATTTAGATCCATGATTTACTTTGAATTATTTGACATATTTGTTGTAAGGGGTAAATCAAAGACTTTTTTTGTTCTTTTTTTTTTTTTGTGTATCTATATTTCTTATGCCATTTGTTAAAAATATTATCCTCACTCCACTTAAATGCCTATGCACCTTTGTCAAGAATCAATTTTCCATATACGTATGGATCTGTTTCTGTGCTCCCTATTTTGTTTTATAGATCTGTTTGTCTCATTTTGCATGGAGAGCACACTGTTCTGAATACTCTAAAAAAAAAAAAAAAAGCTGTATAAAAATCTTGAACTCTAGTAGTAATCACCCTCCAGCTTTGTTAATTTTTAAGTTGTTTTGGCTGTTGTTGTATTTTGCATTCTATATGAATTTCAAAATTATGTTGTCAAGCAACAACAACAACAAGAAAAAAAAAACCTTCTGGGATTTTAGCTGGAATTGCATTAAATCTATAGATCTGTGTTGGAAAAATTGCCATATCAACAATACTGAGTCTTCTGACTCTTTAATAATGTATATATCTTTTACCTCAATATTCTCAAATTTTTCTCAGCAATATTATGGAATTTTTAATAATATGCAGCCTTTTACATTTTTATGAGGTTTTGCTAAGTACTGCATTGATTTGATACTATTACAGATTATATGTTTTTTATTTCAATTTTTGATTGCAAGTGTATATACAATTGATTTTTGTATTTATCTTCTATGTTTCAACCTTTTTAAACTCACTTATTAGCTCTAGTAGCATTTCTGTAGCTTCCATTTGATTTTCAACATAGGTGATTATATTACCTATGAGAAAAGACAGCTTTCCCTATTTCTTTTCAAAACTGGATTCCTTTTATTTCTTTTTCTTGCCTGATCACAGTGACTAGAACATTCAATACAAGCTTGAATACAGTAGTGAAAGTAGAACTCATAGTCTTATTTTTGAACAAAAACAATCACTTTTTTGTCTTCACATTTTATCTTAACTGTAGGATTTTGTAGATGACCTTTACAAGGTTGAGGCAGTTCCCTTCTAATCCTGTTTTGGTAAGTTTTTATCAGGAATCCAAGGGTGTTTTTGTCAATTTATTGTTCTGCATCTATTTAGATCATATGCTTTTTTTGTTTTATGAATTTGTTGATAGGGCGAATTACATTAATTTATTTGCCAATGTCAAATCAACCTTTCATTCCTGGAATAAACTCCACTTGTTCATTATATACTATCTTTTTATATATTATAGTATTCAATTTATTAAAATTTTGCTTGTAATTATAAATATATACAATTTATTTTTGTGTGTGTTATTTTAATCTTTAAGTAACATAAAATAGAGATTTTTAATTTCTCCACTTTAAATTTATATCTAAGTCAGATCTAAATTAGATCTAATTTAGGTATAAATGAGATCCAATTTAATTGCCATACAAAACTGACAGAAATATTACTGAAGATAAATAGAATAAAATGTGGATGGTGTCATGTCATGTCTGTCAGATAAATTGGCATTGAACATAGAGACATAAATCATCTACTAGGAACTATGATAAAACAACTCCAAAGAAACAAAAAAAACTAAACCCATTGCTGTCAAGTCAATTCTGACTCATAGTGACTCTGTAGGACAGAGTAGATCTGCCCCGTATGGTTCCCAAGGAGCTCCTGGTACATTTGAACTGTCAACCTTTATGGTTAGCAGCCAAGGCTCTTAACCACTATGCCACTAGGATTTCCTCAAAACACCTCCGTATAATACTAACCAGGACTTCCAACATTTTCTACTTGCCTGCTGAGGTTCTTTAACCATTTTCTTGGAGGGCTTCTATGTATTAAGTAAAAAAAAAACTTTTTGTTTATAAAGCCTATATTGTAAAACACAAAGTGATCCTCCTTCTCATATGTTTTTAGTTGGTCCAGAGTTATGATTGTTAGACTTGCATTTGTTTTTAGCAATTATGGACTACTTTTTTTTTTTTTTTAAATGAAATCTATGACACAGAAAGGGTCCAATAAGACACGTTGAGAACACAGTCATCTCATGTTAATATTTTAGACTGCTTATTTGTTGAGAATTTACTGGTTAAGAGCATAAAACAGATTTTAGAGTAAGGATATAAAAGAAAGGGAATTTAAACAAATAGCATAGTAGCTAAACCTGTAGTCTCACAGAACAAAGAGGGTCACCTAATTCTGAATATCCTTTTCTCCAAAATCTGTAAAATCAATAAATAAAGAAAATAAAACCACACAGAAATCACGGCTTTTCAAATTTCCAGGAGACAGAGTACCACGACCTTCAAATTACCTGTAATCAGAGAAAGAAAAAAAAAAAAAAATGAACAAAACTTCTGCTCCAACCTACCACTGCATGCCTGTGGTATGGGGAAGGGGGATAGTCCTTTGAAAATGTCATTAAAAAAGAGAATGGGGGAGGCGGAGCCAAGCTGGCAGAATAGACAGATGCTTCCAGCGAGCCCTCTTACAACAAAGGCCTGTAAAAAACAAGTGAAATGAGTATTTATGACAAGCTGGGGGCCCTGAACATCAAAGGCAAGCTTAGAAAATGAATGAGGGGCAATGGGAGGAAGAGATGGTTCAGAAGCGGAGAGGAGTTACCAGACCTGAATTGTGGGGAGCCATCAGCCACCATTCCCAGGAGTAGCGGCAGTGGGCTACCACTAGCTTTTAGCCGCAGTTTCCTCAGGGAGAAGCAGCCAGCCACACAGCATACTCACACCTCCGGAACCAGACAAGAATGGCGCTCTAGGCAAAAGCTAAGTACTTGTGTTTATTTTACTGCACCTCCCCTTCCCCAAGCCGGATTCAGTTTTTGATTTCTGTGGGCCTGGGCTAGGCCCTGTTGAGCACCTAGAGCCATCCTCCTGAACTGGAGAAGGAATAAATTTGCAACTGGAGGAAAAAATAATTTGCCAGCTCCACCAACCAGGGGAGCTCAGGACAGAAGTGGCTCTTGTCCAGGCATAAATGGTCAGTGGACTTTGAGTACTTTTCCCATCTGCATGGAACTCTATGGGCCTATTTCAGGAGAACAAGCCCTTGCTGACAGACTCCAACTGTCTCAGTTATGTGTCGGAGCGGTGGGTGTTTGATGTTTCACGTTGCTTTGCCTATTAAACAGCATCCTCACCTACACACATCAGAGGCCTGAGGACTGCTGGCTCCACTCCGGTCACCCGGCCACCCTTGAGAGTGTTCCAAGGATAAATGGAACCTCCCACTCCTTATAACCAATAACATTGGGTGCCCATGGTCCATCTGCAGAGCCCACCCTCCTGTATGCTGTAGGGAATAGGGACATAAGGGGGATGATTCTCAGGAAGCAAATAATCTGAAAAGGAAATGAGATGGGTGATATTACAAGAGACCGAACCGAAATTAAAAGAATCTTATCAGATTACAATGAAAAATTATACTCTAACAAATTTGAAAACCTAGAAGAAATGGATGAATTCCTAAAAACACAGTACCTACCTAAACTAACACAAACAGAGGTAGAACAACTAAATACACCCACAACAAAAGAAGAGATTGAAAAGGTAATCAAAAAAATCCCAACAAAAAAAGCCCTGGACCGGATGGCTTCACTACAGAGTTCTACCAAACTTTCAGAAAGAGTTAACACCACTACTACTAAAGGTATTTCAGAGCATAGAAAATGATGGAATACTACCTAACTCTTTCTATGAAGCCACCATATCCCTGATACCAAAAACAGCTAAAGAAACCACAAAAAAAAGAAAATTATAGACTTGTATCCCTCATGATGTAGATGCAAAAATCCTAAACAAAATTCTAGCCAATAGAATTCAACAACATTTCAAAAAAATAATTCACCATGACCAAGTGGGATTCATACCAGGTATGCAGGGATGGTTCAACATTAGAAAAACAATTAATGTAATCCATCATATAAGTAAAACAAAAGACAAGAATCAGATGATTTTATCAATTGATGCAGAAAAGGCATTTGACAAAGTTCAACACCCATTCACGATAAAACTCTCAGCAAAATAGGAATGGGGGAAAACTCCTCAATATAATAAAGGGCATTTATAAGAAGCCAATAGCCAACATCATCCTAAATGGAGGGAGCCTGAAAGCATTCCCCTCGTGATCGGGAACCAGACAAGGATGCCTTTTATCACCACTTTTATTCAGCATTGTGCTGGAAGTCCTAGCCAGAGCAATTAGGCTAGATAAAGAAATAAAGGGCATCGAGCTAGGCAAGGAAGAAGTAAAAGTATCTCTATTTGCAGATGACATGCTCTTATACACAGAAAACCCTAAGCAATCCTCAAGAAAACTACTGAAACTAGTACAAGAGTTCAGTAGAGTATTGAGATACAAGATAAACATACAAAAATCAGTTGGAATCCTCTACACCAACAAAAAGAACATCGACGAGGGAATCACCAAATCAATGCCATTTACAGTAGCCCCCAAGAAGATAAAATACTTAGGAATAAATCTTACCAGAGATGTAAAAGACTTATACAAAGAAAACTACAAAACACTTCTGCAAGAAACCAAAAAAGACCTACGTAAGTGGAAAAACACACCTTGCTCATGGATAGGAAGACTTAACATTATAAAACTGTCAATTCTACCAAAAGCGATCTATAGATTTAATGCAATTCCGATACAAATTACAATGACATTTTTAAATGAGATGGAGAAACAAATCACCAACTTCATATGAAAGGGAAAGAGGCCCCAGATAGGCAAAGCATTACTGAAAAAGAAGAACAAAGTGGGAGACCTTACTCTACCTAATTTTATAACATATTATACAGCCACAGTAGTCAAAACAGCCTGGTTCTGGTACAACAGCAGACACATAGACCATAAATCCATCCACTTATGAGCAGCTGAAATTTGACGAAGGCCCAAAGTCAGTTAAATGGGGAAAAAGACAGTCTTTTTAACACATGGTGCTGGCATAGCTGTAAATCCACCTGCAAAACAATGAAACAAGACCCATATCTCATTCCATACACTGAAACGAGCTCCAAATGGATCAAAGACCTAAATCTAAAACTATAAAAATCCTTGAGGAAAAAATAGGGACAACATTAGGAGCCTTAATACATGGCATAAACAGTATACAAAACATTATTAAGAATGCAGAAGAAAAAACTAGATAGCTGGGAGCTACTAAAAATCAAACAGCTCTGCTCATTCAAAGACTTCACCAAAAGAGTAAAAAGATTACCTACAGACTGGAGAAAAGTTTTTAGCTATGACATTTCTGATCAGAGCCTGACCTCTAAAATACACACAATACTGCAAAACTCAATTACAAAAAGACAAATAACCGAATTAAAAAAATGGGCAAAAGATATGACTAGACACTTCACAAGAAGACATTCAGGTAGCTAACAGAGACATGAGGAAATGCTCACGATCATTAGCCATTACAAAAAAGCACATCAAAACTACAATGAGATTTCATCTCACTCCAACAAGGCTGATGTTAATCCAAAAAACACAAAATAATAAATGTTGGAGAGGCTGTGGAGAGATTGGAATATTTACACACTGCTGGTGGGAATGTGAAATGGTACAACCACTTTGGAAATCAATTTGGCCCTTCCTTAAAAACCTAGATAGAACTATCATATGATCTATCAATCCCACTCCTTGGAATATATCCTAGAGAAATAAGAGCCTTTACATGAACAGATATATGCAAACCCATGATCATTGCAGCACCGTTTACAATAGCAAAAAGAGGGAAGCAACCAAGGTGCCGGTCAATGGATGAATGGGTAAATAAATTATGGTATATTTACACAATGGAATACTACACATTGATAAAGAATAGCATTGAATCTGTGAAACATTTCATGACATGGAGGAATCTGGAAGGCATTATGCTGAGTGAAATTAGTCAGTTGCAAAAGGACAAATGTTGTATAAGACCACTATTATAAGAACTCGAGAAATAGTTTGAACAGAGAAGAAAACATTCTTTTGTGGTTACAAGAGGAGGGAGGAAGGAAGGAAGTATTCACTAATTAGATGGTAGATAAGAACTACTTTAGGTGAAGGAAAAGACAACACACAATACAGGAGAGGTCAGCACAATTGGACTAAACCAAAAGCAAAGAAGTTTCCTGAATAAACTGAATGCTTTGACGAGCAGTGTAGTAGGGGCAGGGGTTTGGGGACCATGATTTCAGGGGACATCTAAATCAATTGGCATAATAAAATCTATTAAGAAAATATTCTGCATCCCACTTTGAAGAGTGGCATCTGGGGTCTTAAAACCCTAGCAAGCAGCCATCTAAGATGGATCAACTGGTCTCAACCCACCTGGATCAAAGGAGAATGAACACCAAGGACACAAGGTAATTATGAGCCCAAGAGACAGAAAGGGCCACATGAACCAGAGACTATATCAGCCTGAGACCAGAAGAACTAGACGGTGCCCAGCTACAACCAGTGAGTGTCCTGACAAAGAACACACTGAAAACCCCTGAAGGAGCAGGAGATCAGTGTGATGTAGACCCCAAATTCTTGTAAAAAGACCAGACTTAGATGACCCCAGTGGTCATGGCCCCCAGACCTTCTTTTGACCCAGGACAGGAACCATTCCCAAAGCCAACTCTTCAGACATGGATTGGACTGGACGATGGGTTGGAGATGGATGCTAGTGAGGAGTGAGCTTTTTGGAACCGGTGGACACTTCAGACTTTGTTGGCATCTCATGACTGGAGTGGAGATGAGACAGTAGAGGGGGGTAGAAGCTGGTGAAATGGACAAGAAAAGAGAGAGTAGAGGGAGGAAGCGGGCTGTCTCATTGGGAGAGAGTAATTGCTGAGTAGTTTATTTTTTATATTGTCTTTTCCTCTTATTCAGTGTTGTTGATTTTGTTTCTACTTAGTCTCTATTTTTTTCTTGTATTTTATTTTGAAGAGTAGGAGAGTTAGCCTCCTTTGTGGTTACCTTAATATTTACCCCTGTATTTCTGAGTTTAAACCTAACTTTTCTTTCTTTATATTGCCTTGTCTTCCTCTCCATATGAAAGATCTATGACTACATTTCTTAGTTCCTCTTTATTGTTTTAATGTTGTCTTCTTTTACATAATGACATCATTGTTTCCCTGTTGTGAGCGTTTTTTTATCTTGATTTATTTTTGTGATTTCCCTGTCTGGGTTGACATCTGATTGCTCTGTCCAGTGTTCTAGTCTTGGTTTGATACCTGAGATTATTGACCTTCTAACCAAAGAATTCCTTTAGTATTCCTTGTAGTTTTGGTTTGGTTTTTACAAATTCCCTAAACTTGTGTTTATCTGGAAATGTCTTAATTTCACCTTCATATTTAAGAGACAGTTTTGCTGGATATATGATTCTTGGCAGGCAACTTCTTTTCCTTCAATTTTTTAAATATGTCGTCCCATTGCCTTCTTGCCTGCATGGTTTCAGCGAAGTAGTCTGAGTTTATTCTTATTGGCTCTCCTTTGTGGGTGACTTTTCGTTTATCCCTCGCTGTTCTTATACTTCTCTCTTTAACTTTGGTTTTGTCAAGTTTGATTATAATATGTTTTGGTGACTTTCTTCTAAGTTCTACCTTATGTGGAGTTTGATGAGCATCTTGGATAGGTATCTTCTCATCTTTCACGATATCAGGGAAGATTTCTGCTAACAAATCTTCAACAATTATCTCTGTAGTTTCCGTTATCCCTCACCGTTCTGGTACTCCAATCACTCGTAGGTTATTTCTCTTGATAGAGTCCCACATGTTTCTTAAGATTTCTTCATTTTTTAAAAATCTTTTATCTGATTTTTCTTCAAATACATTAGTGTTGAGTGATTTATCTTCGAGCTCCGAAATTCCAGCTTCTACTTGCTCAATTCTGCTCCTTGACTTTCTATTGAGTTGTCTAATTCTGTAATTTTATTGTTAATCTTCTGAATTTCTGATTGCTGCCTGTCTATGAATTTTTCCAGCTAATTAAACTTTTCATTATGTTCCTGAATAACCTTTCTAAGGTCTACAATTTTTTTTTATCTGTGTGTTCCTTGGCTTGTTCTGTGTATTGTCTCATTTCCTTCATAATTTTTCTTGAAGGTTTCTGTGTATTAAACTTTTGTATTGTGCATCTGGTAATTCCAGGAATGCACTTTCATCTAGAAGATCCCTGGATTCTTTGTTTTGAGGGTCTGTTGAGGTGATCATGGCCTGTTTCCTTATGTGACTTGATATTGACTTTGTCTCCGAGCCATCAAAAGTTATTGTGTTAGTTTATGCTTGCTTACTGTGTCATAGCTGCTTGCTTTGTTTGTTTTGGCATACCCTTATGGGTTGCGTGAGTGAGCTAGCTTGATTATTTTTGCCTTTGGAGCTCTGATGTCCTGTCCCCAGATGGCTAGAGCTGTTTTCAGGTATATCAGTCTAGGAGTCCATTCAGTTTTCTGGTATGAATTCAGCTCAGGTTTCCAGGTAGCTGATCATCAAGTGTGTGGTACAGGTTCTGTCCTACAGTCTTAGAGGGGCATGGGTGATTGGCATATAGACTGGTATCTGATTGCAGCAGGGGGTCATGCTCTGAACAAGGCAGGGGGCTGAGAACTGACCCCCGAGTGTCTCTGAGGAAAGCACATCCCTATTCCCTAGAGTGTGCAGGTGGGTGGGTTCTGCAGACGGACCATGGGCACCCAAAGTTTTTGGTTGTAAGGACTGGGAGGTACAGTTATCTTTGGACCCCTGTTGCAGATGGCTGAGTGACCTGAGTGGAGCTACAAGTCCTTAGGTCCCTGATGTGGGTAGGTGAGAACCTCATTTAATAGACAAAGCAATGTCAAACATCAAATACCCACCTCTCCACTGCACAGCTGATGGTTGGAGTGTGCCAACAAGGGCCTATTCTCCTGAAATAGGCCCACACAGGTCCATGCAGAAGAGAAAGGTGCTCAAGGTCCACGCTTCTGTCCTGTGGAGCTAGCAAATTATTTTTTCCCCCCAGTTGCAAATTTTTTCCTTCTGCAAGGCCAGGAGGATGGGTGTAGGTGCTCACCAGAGTCTATCTCAGGCCCAGGGATTCAGTTGTTGAAGCCACAGGTACTTAGCTTTTGCCAAGAGTGTGGTTCTCCTCATGTTCCAGAGGTGTGAGTAGGCTGTGTGGCTGGCTGCTTCTCCCTGAGGAAACTGCGGCTGAACACTAGTACCACCCCGTCACCACTGCTCCGGGAATGGTGCCTGAGGGCTCCCTGTGATTCAGGTCCGGTAAATCCTCTCCATTTCTGAACAGTCTCTTCCTCCCTCTGCCCCTCAGTTCGTTGTCTAAGCTTGCCTTTGATGCTCAGGACTACCAGCTCTCCACAAATATATTCATTTCACTTGTTTTTTCGGGTCTTTGTTGTAAAGAGGGCTTTCCAGAAGAGTCTGTCTATTCTGACATCTTGGCTCCGCCTCTTATCAAGGCATTTAATGGCATGTTTGATCAATTTCAGACCTAGAATTTGATAAAATTCTTCAATTTCTTCATCTTTGACATAGTGGTTGGTGCATAACTTTGAACAGTAGTCATATTAATTGCTTTTCCTTGTAGGGATATAGATATTATCCTATCACTTACAACATTATACTTCAGGGTAGATCTTGTAAATTTAATAAAGTCTAATTAATTTATGCTTTGTTTTACCCCTCTTTCCCTCCTCTTTTTTCTTTTTTTTTCTTTTGGTCTTGATTTGGAAATGTGTTTCTATTCACACAGTCATGAAGATATATATTTTCTTTTGGAACTGGTATTTCAAGTTAATATTTGTATGCTTATGATGTGAAAATTAAAGATCAAAATTACTTTTATTTTATTAAGCATCATTTAATGAAAAGATCATTATTTTCCCCCACTGAATTGCAGGGATGTTTTTTCAAAATCAAGGTTACCATACATTTGGCAGTCTATTTCTGGTCTCTCTTCTGGTCTGTTGATCTATCCTTGAGCCAGTACTATCCAAAACCTAACCAAACCAATCTCATTGCCATCGAGCTGATTTCAACTCACAATGATCCTATAAGACAGAGTAGAACTGTCCCATATGGTTTCCAAGGAGCAGCTGCTGAATTCAAACTGTTGACCGTAGGTAGATGATATGTAGACTAGGACAGATTTGACAATATTGAACTTCAGTATGATAACCTTTAGAAATGAGATCAATAGGACTTTTCTTTTTAATTAATTTTTTTTGTGCTTTAAGTGAAAATTTACAAATCAGGTCAGTCTCTCATACAAAAATTTACATACACCTTGCTATACATTCCTAATTGCTCTCCCTCTGATGAAAGAGCACAGTAGTTCCCTCCCCTCTCTCTCCTCATGAACAGCACATTTTTAAAGTTAACACTTAACATCTATATAGAAAGAGCTTTGAAGAAAATGATCAAACCAAGTATTCCAATAGGAAAACGTACAGAATACCCTCTATTAGACTTAGATTTTCAGTAATACATGCAATAGCTATGAACCGTTGAAGTCCCAAAATTATTCTCAAGCCTTGAAATACTTTTAAACTTTCTTTTGATGTAGGACATATTTAACATAGTAAATATTTACTTTGATGTAAAATTCAAATTTTCAGGATCATAACAGGTATAAATGAACCTAATAAGCAATTGTGACAATTACAAAGTTATTACTACATGACTTCTGCCATCCTAGTGTGGCATAGTGTGGAGACAATTGCACAAAACTAAGCAGAAGGTGATGACTAGTTGACATAGAAGAGTAAACAGCAAGATGAGTACTTAAGAAGAAGAGATGAATTCTTATCCAAAAGTTTGGGAAGTTTTCTTGAAAGAGGTAGAATTTGAGTCATACTTTAAATAATTACCTGATAATGATGGGGCAATATAGCAGAAAAAACATATACACTAGAAAAAGAGACATGCTTGATTGACAGCATGAAGGTTCTTAAGAATAGGTCACGATTGAAGAGGTAATCTAGGTGTCCTCGTGAACATGGAGGTAGAAGTCAGGGAATATAAAGGCGTAAAAGAAGGTAGATTTTGTGAAACTGGAAGGACTTCCCACAGCAGGCAGAGAGTTTGGCTTTTCTTCGTTATGCGGTGAGTATCAAAGAATTCAACATGTGCCATAAATTTGTCACTGTAATCTGTAATTTAAAAAAAAAGTTTAATTGAGTAATTGTTCCAAAATCATATCCCATAACAACTTATTTTCTAAATCTTTTTTGTGTTCCAATGATTTTCAGTTTTGAAAGATATTGTCTTACGTGAAATAGGTTCCAAATCGTTCAAAGTTTAATTGTAACTGGATCTCTTTATGCACCCTCTATTTCAGTGATGGAATTCTTTTGCTCCATGAATTCATAAAAAAAAAAACTCTTGTGTTGTCTTCAATGTATTTCTGTTTTGCAGAAATGAGAGAAGAAAGGGTGACTTACTCTGAGTTGCGACTTCAAACTTCATCCCAGCGGTGGAGAAGAATGCCTGAAGGATCTGGAACCAAAGGGATCAAGTGTTTTGGACCTATAGGTATATGGCTTTTTCATGTTTGTTTGATTTTACTTCATATTTTAAAAGGATGCCTAAAATATGTATTAAATTAAACACTGCAAGTGCACATGCAGACTTTTCCACATAAATAAACACAAATATAATCTTTAATCCTTAAAATGCAGATTAGCACTTTTAAGAATTACACCACCTTCAACATGGTCTTAGATGCAGAAATTAAATGTTTTTCAAGTGAGTAAATATATATTACATAAAGTGATTTTATTTACCACATTTATTCTCTGTAAGATATCAGAATCCCAATACTGATAATTTGAGAAATAAAGAAAATTAATCATGGATTCACCCCTTCTATGAATTTGTGGCTGTCTTATTTATATAATTTTCAAAAACACACCTGCCATCATCACGTGTTCAAAATTTTTTTTCATTTAGCATTTTATCATTATAATGTTTCTATTTTACTACTTTAATTTCATTTTCACCATTTACTGGCCACACATGATTATAGGCATTTTGGGCAATAGCCCTATCATTTGAGTAGTTGTTTGCCTCCGTATTTTAACTGATATCAATAGCACAGTGATGAGCACTTTGTGCAATCAACCTTTTGAATATCTAAGTATTGAACTAATTCTTTAGGAGAGATTTCCACTAGTGTAAATACCTAAGTGTGTGAGTGATATTGTGGTTCTTGTTACATATTGATAAAATGACTTTTTATAATTGTGTAACAGCAACAAAAATAAAATCAATTAGAAAAAATTGTTCGAATCGTAATGCCACTTGTCTGTGTATTTTCTTTTTAATTTTTTTTAACATTAATCCACACGTGTAGAAACTGGAGTATATGGAATTAAGCACTTTACCTCAAGAGGTGGCAGTCAAGAACCTCTCAAGGTCTCAGGCTCAGTTAGCTGGCAATGACTGTTGGGTTGCAACAGGCCACACAGCCCACGCTTGGTAGATGTTCTGTGTCAGGGTTGATGACTTATTATAAAGTTAGAAAGTTCGAAAAAGGGAAAAAGGAATTATATCAATAGATCTATCAAAAATAATATTTGGATGAATTTTCTAACCCTTTTTATATTGAATTGAGTGTATACGTATACTACATATATACACACACACACACACATATATATACACACACACACCACACCTATTGCCATTGAGTTGATTCTGACTCATAGCAACTTTACAGGACAGAGTAGAAGTGCCCCACAGTGTTTGCAAGGCGTGCCTGATGGATTTGAATTCTCAACCTTTTGGTTAGCAGCAAATCTCTTAACAACTGTGCTCTAATATACATGTGTGTGTGTGTGTATATACATATATAATATACTTATATACCCATACACATTTATATAGAAATACATATATATACATATATGTCATTTAAAAAGATTAATAACTTTACTTCTAAAATTATTTCTGGTTTATTCTAAAGCTGTCATTTATTATGGATATGTAGAAAAAGGTAGATTCATATTTATATATTTATGCAATTAGAATGTTACATATTGCAAATATAAAATGTGAATAATATTTCTCTGTAATTTCTTTATATCATAGGCAGTTTTCAAAAAATAATATTGTTCTTAACACAATTATGTATTCTTGACACTTTCTGAATATAACATACTTGTGCTCGATTATGTAACTTTTTTCTTTTTGATATATAAGATTTTACAATTTCTCTTCATTTTTGTTTATTACAATTATGATTATTATCATGTTATTGTAAATCACAATGAAAATTCATCCTTGTAAATAATCATACCACCTTTCTCATTATTTCCTTAGAGTAAATTTTAGAAAAATTTTGATTCAAAGAATACAGACATAAGACGTGAAAGTCAGCATTTACTTACCTCAAGATTTTTCCAATATTTTGAATATTATTTCAGTTTTCATTTTAATGGCTACATAATATTCTATAACATATCATGCTTTACCTAATACTTTTTAATTGTCGAATGTTTGTTTTTTTAATTTTTTTTCACCTTCACAATTTTGAATAAACAATTTGGAAATCTTAGAACTTGAAACTTTTTTCCTATTTATAAATATTAAATTCCATTTCCATAGTTGGTAACAATTTATAAACCCACATGTCATGTATTATGTATTATGCTTTCACAAGCAGAGTAGTAAAATTTGTAATCTTTTATAAGTGACAAACTACATCTTATTAACTATGTATTTATTTTTATATAAAAGAAAAATAATGCTTTTTTTTTGGCCATTTGAACTTTCTGTTTGTAGAATAAGCTAATCAAGCCCAGTATCCTTTTAGTTGTTGGAAATTTTCTCAATTTCAAATTGCTATATTTTAATTTTATCTTCTTTTTTCTTTCTCTTGTTTATTGTAGGAATACTAATAGTAACTACTTAATAGCATTACAGGGAGGGTTAGAGGAGATAACGATAAGAATTCCAACCAAAATGGTTTTCAGTCAAGTCATAATAACCTTCACATTGCTAAGTCACCATTGACCATTTCTCAGACTTAACCTGCTGACTACACGTGTTTCTGGTTTAACTGAATGTTTATCTCTGAGGGTATTGATTATAGCTTTTAATGATTATTTTTTGCCCCCTGCATAGTCCTTAAAGAACCCCAGTGCTGTCAAGTTGATTCCAACTCATAGCGACATAGTCCTTATTTCCCCTAAATTCAATTTTTTTTTGAAGTTATGAACAGTCTATCATTTTGGTGGCTCTCAAAAAATATCTAGTGTTCTTTGAGTCTCTCTTGCTCTTAAAAAAATGGATGTAAACATAATGGATGAACATAAGTGTAGGGTAAATCTCAAGTCTCAGTAACATTACTCAGACTGGTAATTTCTCAAAAAAAAAAAAAAAAAACTTTTTTTCCGGGGTCATGTTTTGTACCATTCATTCATGTATTCATTCTCTTATCAAGCATTTATTGAGTTTCTACCATGTACCACATACTCTTCTGGCTCTTTGGTATAAAAGACTGAAAAAAACATATATCTCTGAACTCATGGTGATTCCCTTCCAGAAAGAGAAGACAGAAAGCAAACACAAGTATTTAAAAAAAGTGTCCTGGGGTTTGAAGGACAAATCAATTTGGTTTCGCTTCTAATCTTCAGATACTTGAGTTTCATTTTTCTTATTCTGCACAATAAGAGCAAACATTTCCTGAGTGTTTACATTCTAAGACACTAATATTTGTTGTCCCTATACTGTTCTTGTCTCCTCCATCCTTTCATACTTGGTTTTTATACCATTTTATTCCCTTAACACCAAAAAAAAAAAAAAAAAAGAAGACCCTTGCTGTCAAGGGAATTGTGACTCATGGCCACTGCATGTGTTGTACAGTAGAAGTGCTCCACAGGGTTTTCTTGGCTGTAGTATTTGTGCCAGGCCTCTCTTCCACGGTGCTGCTGGCAGGTGTGAACAGCCAACCTTTAGGTCAGTAGTTGAGCACAAACCATTCGTGCCATCCAGAGACTTACCATTAGTTTAAAGAGGTTTTATGATGAGAAAGTTACAATAGTGTTGGAGATTAAAAATCCTGAGTGGATTTTTAAATCTTTTCTTTTTAGTGAATTCTAATAAGAAATAAATAAATAAATTCATAAATGGGAATACAATCTGATTCTAACTTTTTGACCTCCAAGTATGTGTGTGTGTGTGTGTGTACATGTGTTTGTGTGTATATGGGTGTGAACCTGTAAGAGTAATGAGAAGATGTTCTGGTTCTACTTTTTTGACCTTTGCCTCTCCTGGCTGATCTAAATGAGGCAGAGATGAGAAACACAGAAATGAGAGGTGGTTAAACCAACCACTTTGTCCAAAAGAAAAGAGATAAAAATCTGCAGAAAATATAGACACAGAGCGCTGGGCTTGGTTTGAAATATATGGCACTTGTGCTCTGGAGCAGGACTGCCTGGGTTTCAAATTTAAGCACCTTGGACGAATTACTTGGCCCCACTGGACCTCAATTTTCTCAACTACCAAGGGTCTTTATAGTATATTCCTTATCAAGTCGTTTTAATAGTCATGAATTACTATGTGTAAAAGGATTTAAATTGTATTTTACACAAAGTGAATATTTATTATGATTAAAATACAAGCCTGTGTAGATATATTATTCTAAATAGATTTATCTTTGTCTATTTTTTTGGTATTTTCCAAATATATTTTCTAGATAACCATGATGTTAAAACATATAAAAAAAGACTCCCTCTCACTTCTCTAGTGCTAATCGTAGGGTTCGTTTTACAAAAATACAGTGAGAATTTCCTGTTTTGTGATACCCGGAACATTTTAGAAGCTGGTCATTTTACAGCTCCTTGCTCATACTACACATATGTGGCTCACCAACAGATGATCAAGAACATTATTTAAATATGCAATTTTTCTTTTTAAATTTCCTCATATGCACCTTTGAATTCCATAGCCTCCAGCTCAACTCTCTGATCTAGCGGCGCTCTTCTCCAGACAATACTCTTCTGGGCCTTCCCTGCATCAGCCTTGGAGCATCATTTCTCATGGCAGGTATGCATTTCCCCAATAAGATTATACAGATATTACATGTCCAGGAAAGATATCTCAGGGACATGACTAGTATCAGGGCAGAGCTTTAAGAGAAATAGGCATAAATGCAGTGGACGTTTTTAGGCTAGCCATGTGCCTGTATTTCCACATTGATTTTAATTTTCTGATTGTAAATTCTCTAATCTAGAAAACATTTTGTGATGCTCTTTCAACAGGTTTAAAGAGTTGTTTTTGATAGAGGTACCGCTAAATTCTGAAAAAGAAGAAAACTTATGTGTTTAAATGGTGATCAACTTAATTCTATCACAGAAATAGAGAATGCCAAATATTAATGACACAATGGTTCAAACTGTTTATTACAAAATTGGCCATTTGTATTGTGATATCCAAAGATCACCCCGATTTAGAATTTGACTCATTATACCATTGTAATTAAATCAACACTCTTTGGGGGTGTGCTGATGTTAATGCAGAATCACCTAAGATTGATCCTGCATTTATATTGGATGATTTTTTCTGGGGGAAAGTCCAAAAGCAAATAATTTTGGGTAAGAGAAATTGTAATGTTCTTGTTGTAAAGGTTGTTTATGTGTCATAATTCAACGTAGTGGAATACAAATCCAGCTCTCCATTGTATTTAACCACGCATTGGTTGTGGAACGTCTCCAACCAGGTCCAGAGTGTTTCTATCTCATCTCTTCGCTATAATACCTCCACAGAGCTATGAGCAGGAAGACATTTCTCAGAGCAGAGCCTGCATTAAGATTAGCAGAAGGACACACTCCAGATAGTGTTATTGTCCATGACAATGATAGAAAGTGTTAAATGAAAGACTCTGGGCCTAAACCCAAAAACCTACTGCTGTCGATTCTGACTCATAGCAACCCTATGGGACATAGTAGAACTACCCTACAGAGTTTCCAAGGAGCGCCTGGCAGATTTGAACTGCCAACCTCTTGGTTAGCAGCCGTAGCACTTAACTACTACACCACCAGGTTTGGTTTCCCTGGGCCTAAAAAAAAAATTTTTTTTTTTTTTTACCATTTAATTAATTTGATATCTTACTCAAGAAATGGCTACTTACTCACTTTGACACTGGGAGAAAATAATGTTATTCTTGAACCCTCAATTTTCTCATCTTCCCAATGGCAATCATACTTTTCACTTTTTTATTTTGTTGAGAGAATAAAACTAAATGTTTGTTATGTAAGTTCATAAAACAGAAGCTGAGCCTATTGATCTCTTCTTACTCTAGAAGCTTCTTTACCAATGTAAAAAAAAAATAGTGGTAAATTTGCTTTACTGTCTTCTAGAGACGGAGAGGATAGCACAGAAAATGTATGGATAGTCTCACTGAAGAATAAAGTACACCACATAGAAACCTTGGCATCGGGTGGAGTCCTGAGTTGAATGTCTATCTTTCAATATTTCATTGACAAAACAACTGTGTTATAAAATCAAAAAAATTTTGGAATCTTTCTAATTGGCTTCTGTTTTTAAAAACTTTAGTCTCTTGTTTGTTCTTTAAGTCTTTGCCCTATTTCTCTTTTTCTAGTTTTTCAGACCACTATATGGAGGTTGATTTCTGGAATCTTAGGAGGAATATGTCTTTTGCTGATGGCTGTCTTGGGAATTTTATTGAATAATTGGCAAGTTTCTCTAGGCAAGTATTTATAAAGATCAAAACCATGATAAAATTATTTAGTAATAAAGATTTTATTTTACTAATGTGTAATATTTTGTTATCTCATGGCTTCACTTAAGTCTGCACCGAATTAAGTACATTTCTAATTATTTCTTACAGTATTCTCTCCAGGACTCATCATAGAACTCCAGGGAGGTAGTCTCCATACTCCACTCATAGCAACTTTATAGGACAGGGTAGAACTGCCCCATAGGGTTTCTAAGACTACAATCTTTCTGGGAAAAGACTGCCACATCTTTCTCTGACCGATCAGCTGGTGGATTCAAATGACCAACCTTTCGCGTTTCAGTTAGCAGCTGAGCACTTTAACCACTGTACCACCAGAAAAACTTCAATGCACTTTTTTCTTTTCTGAATCAGGAAATATGTTAAAATGCTTTCTCCGTTAAAGACTATCCTTGATCTAGTTACCCTGTTTATACTGCAGAGCTCAGCTTTGGGATCTCTTCTGAAAAAACTAAAAAAAAAAAAAAAAAAAGACTTTTCTAGCTTTCTCCCATCCCATGTCCTACTACATGTTGTATTAATATGATGAATATATTTTGTATACTTACCAAAGGCATCATTAAATGTAATTAATACATGATTGGAAATTATGTAATTCTGACCAGAGCTCTAGAATATAAACTCTATGGGGATAAAGATCATTTCTGACTTGGTCACATTAATATTCTGTGAACATAGCCTGCTGTGGTGTAAACATATACAGTAGATTCTCAAAGAATAATTTGTAGAAAATATGAATAAAAAACAAATGATTTTTGAATGAGTAAATAGCATTGAAATTTTTAAATGTTCAGAGCCATCAATCATGTTTTGTTTTGTTTTTTCTTAGACTCTGACTGCTGTTCTTGTCCAGAAAAGTGGATTGGGTACCGATGCAGCTGTTACCTCATTTTTAATGCAGAAAAAACTTGGGCAGAAAGTAGAAATTTCTGTGCTTCTCAGAATTCCAGTCTACTTCAGCTGAAAAGCAGAGATGAATTGACATGTACTTTATTTTTGTTTCCCACATTTTTTTTCACTTAGAAAAATATAGCATCAAAATAAGCTGAACACTTTGACTCAACTCTTTAGTCAGAAAGCCCACGGGTGGTTATATTTTCTCAAAAATAAACAACCCAGAACACCATTAACAGATTGCTATGTAGATTTAATGGTAAATTTGCAAATTGGGGCAACACACAACTTACTGTGGAAATGAATACTCCAATTCATACAAATTTCAAAGTGCTTATCTACAATTTTATTAGTTACTTTGAGCAAAAAACCTTTGATAGGCTGAGTGTGCCAGAGTACATCAATCCTGTAAGAGAGCGGTATGTGCTGCAACATCATCAAAGCTGAAATAGAAGCCTTGCTAAGACAGTCACAGAATCAGTGAGCCAGAGTTACAAGTCCTGAGGGCTCTTGGAAACAGGACATGTTCATCTAGGTGATCAGGCTCACTGAAACATTTTCTGTGTTTCAGTGAGCCTGATCACCTAGATGCAATTATGTGAAACAAGGCAAGCTGCTTCTAAAGATTAGTTATAGTTTAACATATACTATAGGCATTAAAACTATATATATATATATTTATGATTATACAGCACATAGATTTCTAACATTTAATAAGATGACTTTGTCTTGTGGGTAAGAGAACTCTCTCTGTTCCCATAACGTAAAATTTATAATTTTTTTTCACAATTTGAAAAATGATCTATTAATTCCCTGTACCTTGAAACAATTATTATAAACCTCATAAAAATTCTCAAAGATTTACTTCATGGGAATAAAAATCAAGATGTTAGATAAAGTGCAAAAAAACTTTTCAGTGAAAACTCAAAAAAAAAATGTGAGATCACTACTTTTACTCATTCAAGCAACCAACCTAATGACAGTACTCTTTACTTCTTTTAACTGAGTTTAATTTCTTTTGTAATTATCTAGCTTTAGTCCTATCTCTGGCATATATTGTGGAACCAACATATCGGATATGGAATGGCACAGAAGGTTTGCACTCAACTGCTAATCTAAATGTTGGTGGTCAAAACCAACCAGTGTGGAAGAAAGCCTTGGAAATCTTCTTCCATTAAGATTCCAGCTGAGGCCGGGCCAAGATGGCTGACCAGGTAGAAGCCACCACGGATCCCTCTTGCAACAAAGACTTCGAAAAACAAGTGAATCGATCATATACATGAGAATCTACAAGCCCTGGCCATCAAACACAAATCTAAAGAGTTGACCTGAGTGACAGGGAGCGAAAAGCCACACCCTGAAGCAGGGACCACTTCTGGAACCGGTGTCTGGCTCCACAGTCTTGAGCCCTCGTGGTTCCCTGGTGCCGAGTGGCAGGGCTGATTGAGGCTTGCTGTCGTGGGCCAGGCATGGGACACAGCCCTAACCCCTAGCCTCCTGGGGTAACCTCGGTAGAGACTCAGCCAGCACAAGCAGGCTGCACACTGACGTGGCTAATGAGAGAATGAGCAACCATGGAGAAGGAGCGACTGTTCTTGGAGCCTGGAGCCAGTGTCCCAGTCAGAAAACCTTGGTGCCAGGCTTTGGACTGGGCACAGGGGACCTGAGCACGGCTTCCTGAGATGGTGCAAACATGGGACGCAGCCCTAACCCCCTGAAGTGACCTCGGGGGAAGCTCAGCCAGTGCATGCAGGCAGCGCAACAATGGGACTGACAGGAGGAGGAGTCACCTGGAGGCAGCAACTGGTTTTGGAGCCTGGAGTGTGGTGTCCCAGCCAGGGAACATTGGTGTTGGGCTTTGGACTGGGAGCGGAGGAGTTGACCGCGGCTTCTGAGACAGCACAAGCACAGGACGCAGGCCTGACCCTCAGGGAAATCTCGACCAAGCAAGATAAGTAACTTTGTCTATATTCCTGGGTGGTACTCTCTCCTATCTGTCTGATCCCTTCCCTCCCTTCCCAGGTGGCTTCATTAACATTGGAATTTCCTGGGCCAGGGAGTGAAGTCCTCTGGGGGCTTTTTTTTTTTTTTTGCTTTTCCTAACCAATTCTCCTGGCCTGAGAGAAGCAGCTACTAAAAACCAGGGATGACAAATCCTTCCCTGATTTCCATAAATTGGAATGTAAATACAAAACCAGCTCTAGCCAAGCATATGAGATGCGCAGTCTTTGGCTTTCATCCCTACAGGGAACAAGGTGGCTATTATAATGCAAAGGAAATTCTGATAGAGATCTGACTGTAGTTGTTTTAGCAGATAACTGGAAAGACAAGTTTTCCAGGTCTGATATCTCTACCTATTAAACAGAGCCCTCACTGATCCACAACGGGGAACTGAGGGCTGAAGCTCTACCCAAACCACCTAGCCACCTGCCAAAGGGGTCTGAAGATACTGACGCCTACCAATCTTCAGAGGTAGATGCATTGGGTGCCTAAGGTACAGCTGCAGAGCCCACTCACCAGTGTTTTAGAAATAGAGACACACCTACCTCACTGGCACATGGGGGAAGGCTGTCAGCATCCTGCCCCCCCCGCCAGAGTGTGACCCTCTGCTGCTACTAGAATCTGGTGCACACAACTTTTCCACTACCCCTCGAAGTTAATAGATGACAGTCTACACCACACACTTGGTGACCAAAAATCGGAACACCTAAGCTTATTCTATTCAAGAATAGTGAATGGACTCTTAGGCATATATATCCAGTAACAGCCCAAACAAGCTGGTAATAGGACATAAGTGATTCAAAGGCTACAACAATCAAAACAGCGCAATCTAGTAGCCCATCTAAGTATATTGAAAGAAAACAAAACAAGACTCAGTGAGCAAATAAAAAATAAATCATTACAATAACTTACAGATGGCTCAGAGACAGCAATCGTTAACAAACCACATAAAGAAGCAGACCATGATTGCTTCTACAACTCCCCAAATTAAAGAATCAAAATCTTTCCCAAATGAAGATACAATCCAGGAATTGCCAGATGCAGAATATAAAAAACTAATTTACACAATGCTTCAAGACATTAGGGATGGCCTCAGAAATGAAATAAGACAATCTACAGAAAAAGCCAAGGAACACACTGATAAAGCAGTTGAAGAACTCAAAAAGATTACTCAAGAACATAGTGGAAAAATTAATAAGCTGCAAGAATCCATAGAGAGACAGCATTCAGAAATCCAAAAGATTAACAGTAAAATCACAGAATTAGACAACTCAATAGGAAGTCAGAGGAGCAGAATCAAGAAATTAGAATGCAGAGCAGGGCAGTTGGAGGATAAGGCAACTGACACCAATATAGTTGAAGAAAAATCAGATAAAAGGATTTTAAAAAATGAACAAACCCTAAAAATCATGTGGGACTGTATCAAGAAGAAAAACTTGCATGTGATTGGAGTTCTGGAACAGGGAGGGTTAACAGAAAATACAGAGAGAATAGTTGAAGATCTGTTGGCAGAAAACTTCCCTGGCATCATGAAAGGTGAAAAGATATCTATCTGAAATGCTCATCAAACCCCATGTAAGATTGATCCAAAAAGAAAATCACCAAGACATATTATCATCAAACTTGCCAAACTAAAGATAAAGAGAAAATTTTAAAAGCAGCCAGGGATAAAAGAAATGTCTCCTAAAAAAGAGAATCGATAAGAATAAGTTCAGACTACTCAGCAGAAACCATGCAGGCAAGAAGGCAATGGGATGACATATATAGAACACTGAAGGAGAAAAACTGCCAGCCAAGGATCATATATCCAGCAAAACTCTCTCTCATATATGAAGGTGAAATTAAAAAATTTGCAGATAAATATAATCTTAGAGGATTTGCAAAAACCAAACCAAAGCTACAAAAATTACTAAAGGAAATTGGTCAGAAAATCAATAATATCAGATACCAACACAACACAACACAAGGTCACAGAACAGAATATCGTGATATCACCTCAAATAGGGAGATCACAAAAACAAATTAAGATTAATTTTAAAAAGAAACAAAAATGCTCAAAACAGGGAATCATTGAAGTCATTATCTAAAAGATCATAATAATCAAAAAGAGGGACTGAATACAGAAAGCATAGATCTTCCATATGGAGAGGAAAACAAGGCGATATAGGAAGATACAAGTTAGGTTTTTACTTAGAAAAATAGGGGTAAATATTAAGGTAAACACAAAGAGGTCTAATAATTCCAAAACTCAAAATAAAAACCAAGAAAAACATAACGACTCAGTAAACATAAATTCAACTACTATGAAAATGAGGAACACACAATTTACAAAGAAAAACTTCTCAGCACAAAAAAGTAAGTGGAAAAATGAAATTGTCCACAACACACACAAAAAGGCATCAAAATGACAGCACTAAACTCATACTTATCTATAATTACTCTGAATGTAAATGGACTAAATGCAGCAATAAAGAGACAGAGAGTCTCAGACTGGATAAAGAAACACGATCCGTCAATATACTGCCTACAAGAGACACACCTTAGACTTAGAGACACAAACAAACTAAAACTCAAAGGATGGAAAAAAATATATTTGAAGCAAACAACAATCAAAAAAGAGCAGGAGTGGCAATATCGATTTCTGACAAAATAGACTGTAAAGTTAAATCCACAAAGGGATAAAGAAGGACACTACATAATGATTAAAGGGACAATTGACCAGGAAGATATAACCATATTCAATATTTATGCACCAATGACAGGGCTGCAAGATGCATAAAACAAACTTTAACAGAATTGAAAAGTGAGATAGTCACCTCCACAATTATAGTAGGAGACTTCAACACACCACTTTCGGAGAAGGATAGGACTTCCAGTAAGGAGCTCAATAGAGACACGGAAGACCTAATGGCTAAAATCAACCAACTTGACCTCATAGACTTATACAGAACACTCCACCCAATAGCTGCAAAATATGCTTTTTTTTCTAGTGCACATGGAACATTCTCTAGAATAGACCACATATTAGGTCATAAAACAAACCTTTGCAGAATCCAAAACATCAAAATATTACAAAGCATCTTCTCAGACCACAAGGCCATAAAAATAGAAACCAATAACAGAAAGATCAGGGAAAAGAAATCAAATACTTGGAAACTGAACAATACCCTGCTCAAAAAAGACTGGGTTATAGACGACATTTAGGAAGGAATAAAGAAATTCACAGAATGCAACAAGAATGAAAACACTTCCTACCAAAACCTCTAGGAAACAGCAAAAGCAGCGCTCAGAGGTCAATTTATATGATAAATGCACACATACATAGAGAAGAAAGAGCCAAAAACAGAGAAGTGTCTCTACAACTTGAACAAATAGAAAGCGAGCAACAAAAGAATCCATCAGGCACCAGAAGAAAACAAATAATAAAAATTAGAGCTGAACTAAATGAATTAGAGAACAGAAAAACAATTGACAGAATTAACAAAGCCAAAAGCTGGTTCTTTGAAAAAATTAACAAAATTGTTAAACCGTTGGCCAGACTGATTAAAGAAATACAGGAAAGGAAACAAATAACCTGAATAAGAAACAAGATGGGCCACACCACAACAGACCCAACTGAAATTAAAAGAATCATTTCAGATTATTATGAAAAATTGTACTCTAACAAAGTTGCAAACCTAGAAGAAATGGATGAATTGCTAGAAAAACACTACCTACCTAAACTAACACAATCAGAAGTAAAAAAAAAAAACACAATCAGAAGTAGAACAACGAAATAGACCCAAAACAAAAAAAGAGACTGAAAAGATAATCAAAAAAACCCCAATAAAAAAAAAGCCCTGGCCCAGACGGCTTTACTGCAGAGTTCTACCAAACTTTCAGAGAAGAGTTAACACCACTACTACTAAAGGTATTTCAAAGCATAGAAAATGACGGAATACTGCCTCACTCATTCTATGAAGCCACCATATCCCTGATACCAAAACCAGGTAAAGACATCACAAAAAAAGAAAATTACAGACCTATATCCCTCATGAACATAGATGCAAAAATCCTCAGCAAAATTCTAGCCGGTAGAATTCAACAACGTATCAAAAAAATAATCCAGCACGACCAAGTGGGATTTATACCAGGTATGCAAGGTTGGTTCAATACGAGAAAAACCATTAATGTAATCCACCATATAAATAAAACAAAAGACAAAAACCACATGATCTTATCAGTTGATGCAAAAAAGGCATTTGACAAAGTCCAACACCCGTTCATGATAAAAACTCTCAGCAAAATAAGAATTGAAGGTAAATTCCTCAACATAATAAAGGGTATGTATACAAAGCCAACAGCCAACAGCCAACATCTTTCTAAATGGAGAGAGCCTGAAAGCATTTCCCTTGAGAATGAGAACCAGACAAGGATGCCCTTTATCAACACTCTTATTCAACATTATGCTAGAGGTCCTAGCCAGAGCAATTAGGCTAGACAAAGATATAAAGGGCATCCGATTGCAAGGAAGAAGTGAAATTATTTCTATTTGTAGATGACATGATCTTATACACAGAAAACCCTAAGGAATCCTCCAGAAAACTACTGAAACTAATAGAAGAGTTTGGCAGAGTCTCAGGTTATAAAATAAACATACAAAAATCACTTGGATTCCTCTACATCAACAAAAAGAACATCGAAGAGGAAATCACCAAATCAATGCCATTTACAGTAGCCCCCAAGAAGTTAAAATACTTAGGAATAAATCTTACCAAAGATGTAAAAGACCTACACAAAGAAAACTGCAAAGTACTAGTGCCAGAAACTAAAAGGGACATACATAAGTGGAAAAACATACTTTGCTTATGGATAGGAAGACTAACATAGTAAAAATGTCTATTCTACCAAAAGCCATCTATATATACAATGCACTTTGGATCCAAATTCCAATGACATTTTTTAATGAGATGGAGAAACACATCAGGAACTTCATATGGAAGGGAAAGAAGCCCCGGATAAGTAAAGCATTACTGAAAAGAAGTAAGTGGGAAGTCTCACTGTACCTGAATTTAGAACATATTATACAGCCACAGTAGTCAAAACAGCCTGGTACTGGTAGAACAACAGACACATAGACCAACGGAACAGAATTGAGAATCCAGATATAAATCCATCCAAACATGAGCAGCTGATATTTGACAAAGGCCCAGTGTCAGTTAATTGGGGAAAAGATAGTCTTTTTAACAAATGGTGCTGGCAGAACTGGATATCCATCTGCAAAAAAATGAAACAGGACCCATAACTCACACCATGCACAAAAACTAACTCCAAATGGATCAAAGACCTAAACATAAAGACTAAAACGATAAAGATCATGGAAGAAAAAAAAAGGGACAACCCTAGGAGCCCTAATACAAGGCATAAATAGAATACAAAACATTACTAGAAATGATGAAGAGAAACAAGATAACTGGGAGCTCCTAAAAATCAAACATCTATGCTCATCTAAAGACTTCACCAAAAGAGTAAAAAGACCACCTACAGATTGGGAACAAATTTTCAGCTATGACATCTCCGACTGGCACCTGATCTCTAAAATCTGTATGATTCTGTTAAAACTGAACCACAAAAAGACAAACAACCCATTTAAAATTTGGGCAAAGGATATGAACACACACTTCACTAAAGAAGATATTCAGGCGGCTAACAGATACATGAGAAAATGCTCTCAATCATTAGCCATTAGAGAAATACAAATCAAAACTATGATGAGATTCCATCTCACTCCAACAAGGCTGGCATTAATCCAAAAAACACAAACAATAAATGTTGGCGAGGCTGCGGAGAGATTGGAACTCTTATACACTACTGGTGGGAATGTAAATTGGTACAAACACTTTGGAAATCTATCTGTCGTTTCTTTAAAAAGTTAGAATTAGAACTACCATACAACCCAGCAATCCCACTCCTCAGAATATATCCTAGAGAAATAAGAGCCTTTACACAAACAGATATATGCATACTCATGTTTATTGCAGTGCTGGTTACAATAGCAAAAAGATGGAAGCAACCAAAGTGTCCGTAAATGGATGAATGGATAAATAAATTATGGTATATTCACCCAGTGGAATACTACGCATTGATAAAGAACGGTGACAAATCTGTGAAACATTTCATAACTTGGAGGAATCTGGAAGGCAATATGCTGAGTGAAATTAGTCAGATGCAAAAGGACAAATATTGTATAAGAGCACTATTATAAGATCTTGAGAAATAGTTTAAACTGAGAAGAACACATTCTTTTGTGGTTATGAGATGGAGGAGGGAGGGAGGATGGGAGAGGGCTATTTACTGATTAGATATTAGATAAGAACTACTTAAGGTGAAGGGAAGGACAACACTCAATACAGGGAAGGTCAGCACAACTGGAATGGACCAAAAGCAAAGAAGTTTCCTGGATATACTGAATGCTTCAAAGGTCAGCGGAGCAAGGGCGGGGTTTTGGGGACTATGGCTACAGGGGACATCTAAGTCAATTGGCAAAATAAATTCTATTAAGAAAACATTCTGCATCCCACTTTGAAGTGTGGCGTCTGGGGCCTTAAATGCTAACAAACAGCCATCTAAGATGCATCAATTGGTCTCAACCCACCTGGATCAAAGGAGAATGAAGAACACCAAGGTCACAAGATAATTATGAGCCCAAGAGACAGAAAGCACCACATGAACTAGAGAAGTACATCATCCTGAGACCAGAAGAAGTAGATAGTGCCCGGCCACAATGGATAACTGCCCTGACAGGGAGCACAACAGAGAACCCCTGAGGGAGCAGGAGAACAGTAGGATGCACACCCCAAATTTTCATAAAAAGACCAGACTTAATGGTCTGGCTGAGACTGGAAGAATCCCAGCGGTCATTGTCCCCAAACCTTCTGTTGGCCCAGGACAGGAACCATTCCTGAAGACAACTCATCAGACTTGGATGGGACTGGACAATGGGTTGGAGAGAGATGCTGATGAGGAGTGAGCTACTTGTATCAGGTAGACACTTGAGACTGTGTTGGCATCTCCTGTCTAAAGGGGAGATGGGAGGGTAGAGAGGGTTACAAACTGGCAAAACGGTCACGAAAGGGAAGACTGGAAGGAGGGAGCGGGCTGACTTCTTAGGGGGAGGGTAAATGGGAGTATGTAATAAGGTGTATATAAGTTTATATGTGAGAGACTGACTTGATTTTTAAACTTTCTTTTAGCACAATAAAAATCATTAAAAAAAATACATGTAAAAAAAAAAAAAAAGATTACAGCCAAGAAAATTCTATGGAGTAGTTCTACACTGTAACACATGCGGTTGCCAGTAGTCAAAATTGACTTAATAGCAAGTAACAAGAAAAACTGCATCATAAAAATTGCCCCCTTCTTAACAAAAGGTGGAAATTTCTGTAGCGGTGTGAAGAACTTGTGTGGAGTATAGGTTTAGTAGATTATATCCATATTTACTCCTTAAGATAACTTTTGATTTTCAATCAAACTTCAGTGGTGATCCTCTATGAAGAAAGTGTTCCATGAAAACTCTGACTCCCTTTATAGCATATTTCACTCCAGTGTGAAGTGAGATTTTTTGGTATTGTTTTTTTCTTCATAAAGGTATGTGTCTTTTAAAAGAAATATGAGTCCTGCAACTGCACCTTCTAAATTAGAAGTTAAAAATGAATTTGGTTTGTGTGATTGATAGGCCAAGTCTGATGCATATTAATCCTACGGTTGGTTCAGGTTAGCTTGTTATGTCTGTCTTGTTTCCAAGCAGGATTTTTTGAACTGCCATCAACAGTTTTACTAGCTTGGGATCTCTTTTAATGGAACAAGCGGCACCTGGTTGTGGGAGGACAGTTCTGCTCCCTCCCAGGATCTGTATGTTTCTGTACTCAGATACATTGTCTGTTCTTTGTGATCTTGTGTGTTCTTGTGGATCTCATCAGTGCAGGTACCACCTAGGAGCACTACAAGAAAGGTAAACTGTCTAGGGCACAACATGACTGAAAGGAGAACGGTGCAACTAAATACAATTTTAGCCCAACTCAGAAAATCCAAGTCTTTGCTCAAGTGACATGAAAGTTGGTGTCCTGATGTCAATGAAGAACTTTTAATATATGACTTTTTGTGTTTACAGGCACACAAGCTCACATACACAGCAGAAGCCCACAAAAGTGGTATATTTCTTATTTTGATGGAGTCCAATATTCTCAGCATCCTCTCATGTTTCAAATATCTTGGTCTTGTTGTTACTCTTGTTGTTAGGTGCCACCAAGTCAGTTCTGACTGATAGTGACCCTATATACAACAGAACAAAACACTGCCTGATCCTGTGCCATCCTTACAGTCATTGTTACGCTTGAGCTCATCAATGCAGCCAATGTGTCAATCCATCTCATTTTTGAGTGCCTTCCAACCTGAAGGTCTCATCTTCCAGCACTATATCAGGCAATGTTCCGCTGCTATTAATAAGACTCTCACTGTCCAATTTTTTAGAAGTAAATTTCCAGGTCCTCCTTCATATTCTGTCTTAGTCTAGAAGCTCGCTTGAAACCAGTTCACCATGGGTGACCCTGCTGGTATTTGAAATACGTGTGGCATAGCTTCCAGCATCACAGCAACACGCAAGCCATCACAGTATGACAAACGGACAGATGAGTAGTGGATTCTGGGTTTATCTTCTATATTCATGTAAACTTTGAACATCACTGTTACTTCTAAACATGGGACTTGCAACATCATGCAGTGACAAATTGCTCACTTTGATTTATCCTCCTAGACTAGATTAGCCAATACATCTTTAAACAAAATGTAAGTAAATATATCATACATCAAAACCATTAAAGACAACAGAAATTACAACCAATCAAAAAAATCCCTGGCCTCAATCCTATGATTATGGAGATGACTCCTTTTTATGTAACTTTGTATTCTGAAATCATAAAAATTGTGACTATTAAATGAAAAACATAATAAATGAATACCTTAATATATTAATGTCTCATTCAAATACTTAAAAAATTCTATTGTTTAATCGAAAACAGCATTATCATAAATATTCTCATTTCCTTTTCTTACGTGTCAACATTTTCTTCTTCATTGCAGATTTTCCTTGTTTCAGGCTTTGAACCCCAAGAACTGTATAGTGTATAGTCCAAACAAAGAGTTTTAGATGAACCCTGTGGGGAAAAGAATCCTTATATCTGTAAGCAACAGCTTATTTAGTGTTTCTTGTTTTTTTGAGGGGGGACATGGCAGGGCAAGGGAAGCAGGGAGGTGTAATGCAGATCCAGGATTAACAAAATTAGTATCTCCACTTCCTACATAGATACCAATTTATCTACTTCTGGGGTCTGCAAAATGTTCACATTTATGTCTTTTCATACACTTTACGTGTATTTGAAGCCACATGCTTTAAAATTGTTAAAATGTCTTTGCCTATACCTGAAATTATAATGTAACAAGGTAAAGAATTTTGTGACTATTTTTACATTATGGTATGGGTTTTTGATATTAAATTTTATGTAGTTTTATGTATACATTCCTGTAAATTCCCTCTAAAATTTTAAATAAATTTGACTTAATATGGAATAATATATATCAATCTCATTTTAGTTCTTTGTATGGCATACTATATAGTGAAGTCTCATTCTCACCTCGCTTTCCTGAAAGTTAGTGTTTTGAGCACACACATACATAAATATATACGCACACACATACATACACGCATATATACACACACACACACACACACATATATGGAAACCCTGGTGGCGTAGTGGTTAAGAGCTACAGCTGCTTAACCAAAAGGTCAGTAGTTTGAATCCACCAGACGCTCTTTGGAAACCCTGTGAGGCAGTTCTACTCTGTCCGATAGGGTTGCTGTGAGTCAGAATCGACTTGACAGTAATGGGTTTTAAACATATATGTATGTGTTTGTGCCATATGTCAGTTTTTTCATAGGTATCATTGAGGGGAATACTTTTATACTTAGATGTTTACAGGGTTTTCATGACATTTTCCAGGGTAACATGACCCACAAATCCCTTTTTTTCTCCCATAAACAATCATAGGAAAAGGGTTGGATTACATGTAAAACAATTTGTAGATAAGGACTGTCTATAAAAAACGATTGTTTGCTAATAGGTTTGTTATTGACAGGTATACAAAGACTCTTAACCATGTCACAGTGCTTCTTTCTTTCCTTGAAATCCCTTCCCCAGCCTAAAAGGAGATAATAAACTGCAGCCCAATGCAGACAATTTTCTTTTACTCTGAGAATGCAAAACTTTTCTAAACACTAAGATCAAAATAAATTTCTCATTTGATGCTATTGAAATATTCATTGTTACTATGTTCTGAAAAATGTTGTTATAAATAAGTAGATGGTGAAAAGATACCAGATGTCACTGTACATGTGTTAAGTGGACCTCAGTTTCCTTTCCCCAGGTGTTTGCTCAGGTTTGAATGACGTTGTAGTTATTGGACTCACCATTTGCCTTGAACAAGGGCACTGGATAAGTAGGAAATTTCAGGAAAGAGAGTATGGTGACCTTCAGTGGACACTAGAGGAGGGGAGGACACTTAAGGGGAGATATCTTGCATCTTTGGGAAGGACATAATATTTTAAAAACAAATTTATAAAAGGAATCAAACTTGGTTTGCTGTTTTCAAAGAATCAAAGGAAGAAATAAAAAATAAAAACAATGAAAACAAATATACATAAATATGCCACTGTTGTCAAGTCGATTGCAACTCATAGTGAACCCATAGGGTTTTCAAGGCCCTCTATGAAAGTTGACTGCCACATCTTTCTTCCACAGGGCCACTGGTGGTTTCCAACTGCTGCCATTTCAGTTAGAAGTTGATGACTTTAACCACTGCGCCACCAGGACTCCTTAGATACATAATGTGTACATGTAGGTGTATGTGTGTGTGTGTGTGTCTGTGTAAAACCAAATCCGTTGCCATCAAGTCAACTCTGACTCGTAGTTACCTTATAGGACAGAGTAGAATTGTCTCATAGGGATTCCAAGACTGTAAATCTTCACAGAAACAGATTGCCACATCTTTTTCCTTTGGAGCACAGCTGGCAGGTTAGAACCAGCAACCTTTCATTTAGCAGCCAAGCACTTAATCACTGAACCACCAGGGATTGAGAGAGAGAGAAAGAAAGGGAGAGATCTTGGGTGTGCAATTCTAATCTGATACACATGAGGGCACGATAAGTCAGAACTGACTCAATGGCAAATATTTTTTAAATATGTATACATAATGAGTCGGAATCAACTCGACAGCACTGGGTGGGTTTATACATATATATGTGGTATGTGTTTGTGTGTATGTATATACTTGTAACCTGAGGCTAGAGTTATTCTATTGGGAATGTCTTTGCTGACTTTTTTACTTCTGAGTCAATGAACTAAGAAAAGAATGAATGATTTCAATATCACAAAGCATGGTTCTGGAAAACTAGAATAATTCCCTCAAAATAACTGATCCTGATAGTATTAAAAGTATACTCATGTCATGGATACAATTATGTTCCCCCCCCCCCAGTATTGTATATCAACTTGGTTAGTCCATGTTTCTCAGTATTTTATGGTTGCCCTCCATTTTGTGATTGAAATTTTAGGTTGAGAGCATTAGGGTGGGATTGTAGCAGCACCCTTACACAGGTTAACTCCCTGATCCAAGGTAAAGGCAGTATCCCTGGGGGTGTGGCCTGAACCACCTTTTATCTCTCAAGAGATAAAAGGAAAGGGAAACAAGCAGAGAGTGGGGACCTCATACCACCTAGAAAGCAGCACCTGGAGCAGAGTGCGTCCTTTGGACACGGGGTCCCTGCGCCTGAGAATCTCCTTGACCAGGGGAAGATTGAGGACAACGACCTTTCTCCAGAGCCGACAAAGAGAAAAAGCCTTCCCCTGGAGCTGATGCCTTGAATCTGGACTTTTAGCCTACTTTACTGTGAGGAAATAAATTTCTGTTTGTTAAAGCCATCCACTTGTGGTATTTCTGTTATGGCAGCACTAGGTGGCTAAGACAAGGACTAATCCCTTTCTGTGTCTATTCTGTCACAATTCTCACAAATTTGTTCCATCCAAATACAAAAAAAAAAGCTGTAGGAAAAATCTTAAAAAAAAAAAAAAATCTTAAGCTCCTACCAATTAAGACATTTTCAATATTGGACAAAAAATGAGCAAAATTAGGCAGGTTTCAGCTGATTTGGTGTTGTCCAACACTAAAACCAGGAAAGGGTAGATCTTCTGGTATATAGATACAATGAGACACCATGCAATGATAAAGAATAATGACTAGTGTGTGAAAATTAACGTGGATGAATCTGGAGGGCATTATGCTGAGTGAAATAAATCCATCACAAAAGAGCAAATGTTGCATGGTACCACTTTATAAAAATTCAAGAGTAAGTTGAAGCACAGAAAGCAGTGTTCTTTGATGGCTATCAGCGATGGGAGGGAAGAAAGGGAGAATCACTAAATAGTAGACACATGTTAATTCTGGTAAAGGCAACAGAAAATATTGGAGAAGTCAGCACAATGTGACCAAGGTAAATGAAGACACTGAGGGATAGATATCTACGAGTAAAGGACAACCATGGTAGATGGTATAACATACACAATCCTGCAACAACAGTAATGACAACCAACAATTTGTGAGTGGTTATATAGGTAGTTATGTACGCTACATAGGTGTGGAGGGTGTATGGGGGTACATGTGTGTGCATATATACGTATAGTTGTGAGCCTTTGTATATACATATTTGTATGTGCTGCATGTATATTCATACACGTAATAGAGCACATAGAAGGCACAGTTATGGAAACTTCTTAGACATACGTCCAAACACTTGGTGGGTCTAAGTTACTGGGCTTGAGGCTCAGGACCGTAGTGCTGGGGGACAACTAAGTCAATTGACCTAACATAGTTTATAAGATAATGTTCTACATACTTGTTTGGTGAGGAGTGTCTGGGATCTTAAAAGCTTGCGAGTGATCTTCTAAGATACAACTATGGGTCCCTTCCCATCTGGAGCAAAGGAGAGTGAAGGAAACCAAAGGCTCAAGGAAGCAAATAGTCTATAGGACTAATGGCCCCCATGAACCACAGTCTCCTCTAGCCTGAGACCAGAATGTCATGGAAAAAATTGTGCATAAATTGTTCAATGGGAAACTAATTTGTTGTGTAAAATTTCACCTAAAGCACAATAAGATGTTCAGAAAAAAAGGATGGTAGATTTCAAATTAGGTAAGGAATCATATTTATAAACATCATGTCTTTCAACTTGGATTTGCATAAAAGCTATGAAGCAAATTTCACATTCACATTTTCAGTGAGGATCTAGATTTTAGCAATTATGGTGGTTGAGTAAAGGCAACTTTATAAACACAATGTACACAAATTAAAAAGATGGAAAATTTTTGAATTCATGGAAGCTGAGAAATCAAGTTGTTTTTTGTTGTTGTTGTTTTTGATGAAAAGCTCGTCTTTACAAAAAGGTTCATCTATAGGAATAGTAAAAAAACACCAAATCAGCTTATTGTTGGAGCCCTAGTGGCAAAGCGCTTAAGAGTTACGGCTGTGAACCAAAAGGTCAGCAGTTTAATTCCACCAGCTGCTTCTTGGAAAACCTATGGGGCAGTTCTGCCTTTTCCTGTTGGGTCACTACAAGTCAGAATCAACTTGACATCAATGAGTTTGCTTTTTAGTTTTCGTTAGTTATGGCCAAGGTGATTCTCACTCATGGCAACCCTCTGTGTACCAGGGTAAAACTATGCTCCATCGTGTTTTCAGTGTCTGATTTTTTGGAGTAGATTGCCAGGACTTTCTTCAAAGATGCATCTGGGCAGACTTGAACTTCCAACCTTTCAGTGAACAGCCAATTATGTTAACGTTTTGCACTCCCTAGGAATATTATAATGCTTTTTTTTTTTTAAAAAAAAAAAAAGGCAGCAAAAAACCCATGAAATTATTTTGGATGGAGTTTGCTTTTATATGAGAATGAACGACATATTGTATGTCCAGAGACATTATAGATCAAGGTTCCTGCTCTCAAGACACGCAGTCTACCTATCTATCTTATATTTGAAATTCCCACTAGAGTTCTCTTTTGAAGACATAAAAGTGTTAGTGAAAATAACAGAATATTATCTGAATGAGATAACACAATAAACTACTACAATACTTAACAAACATACTAGTAAAAATAAGGTTTATTAGAAGAGCTACAGTCATGTTCAAAGGATCTTAAGGGACTGGCACATTGGAGAGTAAGGTGTTGAAAGCAAATTATAAGGCAAAGTGAGTGAAGCACTGAAGTTTGGACTTAAGCGGGTGTTTTAGGCTGCGGTCTCTACAGAAGCAAAACCAGTGAAGCATGTATACGTATACATATATATGGAGCCCTGGTGGTGTAGTGGGTAAGTGCTACAGCTGCTAACCAAAAGGTTCTCAGTTTGAAGCCACCAGGTCCTCCTTGGAAACTCTGCAGGGCAGTTCTACTCTGTCCTGTAACCCCACTGTCCTATAGAAAAAACAGAATCAACTTGATGGCAATAAGTTTTTTTGTTTGTTTATATATAGAGAGAGAGAGACAGAGAAACAGATTTATATCAAGGAAATGGTACACATGGCTGTAGAGACTGGAAAGTCCCAAGTCCATGGGTCAGGCTGGAGGCTTCTCCTGCTGAGATCGGCAGGTCAGACAACAGGCTTCTGGCTTACAGGCTGTGGACGCTGACAAATCCCAAGATTGGTAGGTATGTTGCTAGCTCAAGTCCCAAGAACTGGAGGTCAGATGAACAGAACAGGAGGCAGCTGCAGGATTCAGAGTGAGGAAAAGTCAGCCAGCTTGCCAGCAAGTCCACATATATTGAATGCAGGCCACACCTCTGAGGAAATTCCCTTTCAACTCATTGTCTGCTCATAGCAGATCTCACCATGAAGGTGATTACATCATTACATAGGTGTTGAACTATATCATAACTGCCAAACCACCGAGAATCATGGCCCAGCCAGTTGACACACAACTTTAACCATCACATCAGGTAAGGGAGCTTCAAAGCACAGATGTGTATGTGTGTGTGTGTGTGTGTGTGTACAATCACAGTAATGAGAGGTCTGATGTTTAATTGTATGTGTCAACTTGGCTAAGCCATGATGGCTAGTGGTTTTGCCAAATACTAGACTAGTTGCTGCTCTATAACATAATGTAATATAATGTGATGACCTTGTGTAATGTAACCTAATGTAATCAATCAAGCAGTTGAAAGTGGTCTTTCCTTAGGTTATTGTCTGCCTTCAGACTATGAATAGATACCTTGTCAGAACTCTCTCCCTCTTTCTCTCTCAACTCTGTAATTTTCCCTCTTCTGACCTACAGATCTTGGGATGCAAGCCCGCAGTAGTTTCCACCCAGTGCTTGACCTATGGGTTTTGGACTTGCCAGCCCCTACAATCCCGTGAGCCAGCATAAGTCTCCAGCCTGTCACCTGACCTATGAATTTTGAACTTTCGAGCCCCACAATTGTGTGAGCCAGTCTCTTGAAGTAAATCTCTCTCATATATTGCTCGTGTGCCCCCAGGCAAGATTGCTTAAGTTTCAAAATGAAGTAACCTTGGACAAGTTACTTAGGCTTTCTAGGCCTCATTTTTCTCACTGGTAAAATAGGATTTTTATAGTATCTTCCTTACCCAGTCATTTTTATAAACATATGAGTTAATATAAGTAAAAAGATTTAAACTGTGTTTTGTGCAAAGTGAATTTTTATTATTTTTAAAATAGGAAAATTACATGTAGAATTTTATTGCAGTGAGTACATTTAACTTCTGTTTGTTCATTTTTTGAATATTTTCCAAATATATTTTGAAGATGACTTTGATGTTGAAACACTAAAAGTAAAAACAAAAAACACAAACTCCCTCTCATCTTCTTTTCTGCTAATCAAAGGGTTTCTATTGCAAAAATACAGTGAGTATTTCCTGTATTGTGATATCCGGAACATTTTAGAAGCTGGTAGTTTTACTGCTTCTTGCTCAGTACTACACATATGTGGCTCACCAATAGATGATTCAGGAACATCCTGTAAATACATATTTGTTTCTTTTAAGTTTCTTCATGCAGAACTTTTGGATTCCTTTGCTTCCAGCCCAGCTCTGTGATCGAACACCACTCTTCCCCAACGAGCACTCCTCGGGCCTTCCCTGCATCCAACTGGGACATCATCTCTCATGGCAGGTACGTGTGCCTCCAGTCAGAAAATCAACAGATAAAGGGACCCAAAACAGGCATCCCATGGACATGGCTAATTTTAGGGCAGAGCTTTAAGAGAAAGGGATATAACTGACAGTGAATTTTTTAGTCTTTCACTATGTCAGCACCTTCTACATTTACTTTAATTTCTTGATTTTTTTTCTGTAATTTATAAATAGTCTTGAAAGCTTTTCCAACAGAGTTGTTTCTGATACAGATACGTCTAAATTCTGAATGAGAAATGAATTCACCTGATTATATTATGATCAATATAATTCTAACACAGGAATAAATAGAAATGCTAAATATAAATGATACCATTGTGAAAAGTGTTTATTTATTCATTTATTTATAGCACTTGTCTTGCGACTCCCAAATCTCACCCAGATTAACGTTTTGAACATTGTACTGTTGTCAGTGACGTTACTCCTTGGAAGTGTGCTAAAGTCAATGCAGAATCTCCTAAAGTTGAATTGTCCAGGAAAAAGCCTATAACCAAGCAATTTTGGGTAAGAGCAAAAAAATGGGTTGTTTCCACATCATAATTCAATGTGCTGGGAAGTGAACTCAGCTCTCCAGGGAATTACTCTCTACATTGGATTTGGAATCTCTCATCCCCAGTTCCAAAGTGCTCCTCTCTCTTTGTCTTATACTACATCTACAGAGCTATGAGCAGCAAACACTTTTCAAGGCAGAGTCTGTACTGAGATTAGCAGAAAGACATACTACCAAATAGTATTATTGTCAGTGACCATGGTGGAATACGTTACGTGGTAGACACTGAGCTTGGGCTGGATTGAATTTTATGTCTGACTTGCACACTTGCCAGCTTTGATACCTTGAGAAAATGATGTTATTCTTGGACCCTCAGTTTTCTCATCTACCTAGTGGGAACCAGTCTATTTGCCTTGTGATTTTTCCTGAGAGGATAAAAGTAAATGCCTGTAATGTAAGCATATAAAACAGAAGTTGGAGCCCCTTGATCTCTTTTTATGCTAGATCTCTAAGTTTCTTTGCCAGTTAAAAACAAACAAACAAAAACTACTGTTAAATTTACTTTACACCGTTGGTAGAGATGAAAATGTGTGGATAATCTCACTGTGGAAAAATTTACCCCACCAAAAAAAAAAAAAAAAAACAGTTGGTATTGGTTGAAGTTTTAAGTGGACTTTTCCAATTGCTCACTGGTAGGATGATTGTGTTAGCACATAAAAGACCTAAAGGCTCAAATATTTCTCCACCTATCTGTGTGTGGATCCTGACTTCTGGATTTTCTCTCACTGGTTTTACTTTTAAAAAACTACCCAAAAAACCCACTGCTGTCGAGTCTATTCTGACTTATAGTGACCCTAGAGGACAGAGTAGAACTGCCCTATAGAGTTTCCAAGGAGTGCCAGCGGATTTGAACTGCCGACCTCTTGGTTAGCAGCCCTAGTACTTAATCACTACGCAGCCAGGTTTTCCTTGAGAACTATAGTGACTGCGTTTGCTCTTTAAGTCATTGCCTTTTCTCTCTTTTTCTACAGCTTTTCGGAACAATTTATGGAACCTGATTTCTGGAGCCTTGGCAGTAGTGTGCCTTTTGTTGATGGCTACTTTGGGAATTTTACTGAAAAATCGTAAGTTTTTCTAGGCATCTTGTAAAGATCAATGCTATGACAAAACTATTTAATAATATAATAATATACGATGCATTTTGGTAGTGTGTAATATTATATCATGGATACACTTAAACCTGTACTTAATTATATAAATTTCTTAATAATTTCTTTAGAATTTGCCACAGAAAGTACTCAGCCAACGTCCTCTCCAGGATCCACCGTAGAACCCCAGAGAGGTAGGCCCCAATGTCTGAAAATGTTCAGTTTTGTTAGAATTTTAAATTAGACAGTTTCTTGTTTTTCTTTACAAAGAGGAGCATGATGGCATATCACATATGGAAATATTAGTTTACTTCCCTAATTTTCGGACAGTCTCATTCCATTGTTCTCTAATGTAAGAATGATTAAATTACATTGCAAACACATCATTTATATGTAAAAGGAATAAGGATAATATTAGCATGAAATAACGGATTTCTGTCCTCTATAATGAATGCACATTATTAAGTAACAAATTATAAATAAACTACAGTAAATATTACAGTTAACCCTAACTCCCTGCCTGTGTCTGCTCATAGCCCTTACTTTCCTATCTCCATTACAGAAAATCCATCCTCTACGTACCTTTACTTGCATTATTATTTGTCTCAGAATATAGCGCCCAGATTTCTGCAGTTATAAAATCTACTCACACAGTAAGAGCCAGCTTAAAGCACAGTTTCTCAATGAATATACTTTCCCCCAGTGCACTCCAAGTTATCTCTCCTTCTGTGACCACATGGCATTTAATTTCCCTCTTATGCAATTTCACCACTGTTTATTTGGAAAACATTCAAGTATCTACCATGTGTCATGTCTTCTGTTACTGAGGTTAAGGAATGTTGAAGTCATTACCACTGCTAAACCCTATTATCAGACTTCGTACTAATTGTTTTTATTTATCTTCATTTCTGAAAAAAAAAAAAAAAAATCCCAAACATCAGATTCTCATCAGTGCATGGTATTTTTGTTGACTCAGAAAATATGATAAAATGCTTTCCTCTTTTAAATCATCTCTCTTTGATCTGGTTAACTCCTATTTGTACTGCCCAGCTCAGCTTTGGGTCACTTCCTCAAAACAGATTCTTTTAACCTCACTCCATCCCATACCCTGTTATGCGCTCTTTTAATATACTACATTTCCTTTGTATACTTACCGGAATTTCACGAAATATAATTGATAAATGTTTGGTGATTGTATGTCTTCCTCTCTCTAGAATATAATCTCCATGAAGAAACCAATCATGTCTGACTTGCTCACATTTATAATCCTGAACGTAGCACACCACAGCACATGTAGTAGTGTGTGCTCAAAGACTATTTGTAGAGAAAAAAATAAGTAGCAAATGGTGTTTGAATGAATAAGCAGCAATAAAAATAATAGAAATCTCCAATGTCATCAATCATATTTTGTTTTTTATCTTAGGCTCTGGCTGCTGTCCTTGCCAAGAAAAGTGGATTGGGTACCGATGCAATTGTTACTTCTTTTCCGATGAAGAAAAAACTTGGGCAGAAAGTAGGGATTTCTGTGCTTCTCAGAATTCCAGCCTACTTCAGTTGGAAAGAAAAGATGAATTTGTATGTACTCGTTGTTCCACATTTTCTTTGTTCTGGAAAACATAATATCTAAGTAAGCTGAAGATTTGAACCAAGTCTTTAATCAGAGAGTAAATGGTGGTCATATTTAAACAATGATCATTAACTCTCTGTACTTTGAAGCAATCATTATAAAACGTACATAAAATTTCTCAAAGAACTACATCTAGGAATAAAATCAATGTGCCAGATGAAGTCAAAGGAATTTTCTGGATGGCTTCAAAGTAATAGATCATTGTTTAACTCATTTTATTCAAAGAACAAACTAAATGACTTTGGAATATTTAGTTCTTTAAATTGAGTTTATAAATTATTTTATAATTATATAGCTTCTTTCTTGTTTCTGCAATACAACGAAGGGCCAATATAGAGGGTAATGGTCATAAAAATTACCAATTCCTAAGAAAATTCCTATAGCCCCATTCCTAAGAAAAGTGATCCAACAAAATGCAAAACTTGTTGAAAAATATCATTAACATCACATGCAAGTAAAATTTTGCTGAAGATCACTCAAAGGCGGTTTCAGCAGTACATCAACAGAGAACTTCCAGAAATTCAAGCCCAATTCAGAAGAAGATGTGGAATGAAGGATATCATTGCTGATGTCATATTGGTCTTGGCCAAAAACAGAGAATACCAGAAAGATGTTTACCTGTGTTTTTTTTTTTTTTTTTTTGACTGTGCAAAGACATTTGACTGTGTGGATCGTAAGAAATGGTGAATAATATTATGAAGGATGGGAATTCTAGAACACTGAATTGTGCTCATGAGGAACCAGTACATAGACTAAGAGGCAGCTGTTTGAACAGAACAAGGGGATACTGTATAGTTTAAAGTCAGAAAAGGTTGCATTCAGGCTGTATCCTTTCACCATACTTATTCAAGTGTATGTGGAGCAAATAATCTGAGAAGCTGGAATATATGAAGAAGAATGTGGCATTAGGATTGCAGTAAGACTCTTTAACAACTTGTTATATGCAGATGACACAACCTTTCTAGTTGAAAGTGAAGAGGACTTGAAGAATTTAACTGATGAAGATCAAAAACCACATCCTTCAGTATGGATTATACCTCAGTATAAAGAAATCCAAAACCCTCACAACTGGACCAGTAAGCAACATCATAATAAACAGAGAAAATATTGAAGTTATTAAGGATTTCATTTTATTAGGATCCACCATCAACGCTCTTGGAAGCAGCAGACAAGAAATCAAACGACATGTTGCATTGGGCAAATCTTCTGCAAAAGACTTGTTTGAAGTGTTGAAAAAGCACAGGTATCAGTTTGAGGACTAAAGGGTGCCTGACCAATACCGCAATATTTTCATTCTCCTCACATGCACATGAATACAGGACAATGAATAAGGGAGACCCAAGAAGAATTGATGCCTTTGAATTATGATGTTGCTGAAGAACACTGAATATACCAGGGCATCTCAGAAGAACGAACAAATCTGTCTTGGAAGAAGTACAGCCAGAGTGCTCCTCGGAAGCGAGGATGGCAAGACTTGGTCTCACATGCTTTGGACATGTTATCAGGAGGAACCGGTCCCTGGAGAAGAGCATCATGCTTGGTAAAGTAGAGGGTGAGCTAAAAAGAGGAAGACCCTCAGCGTGATGGATTGACTCAGTGGCTGCAACAATGGACTCAAGATTAACAACAATTGTGAAGATGACCCAGGACCGGGCAGTGTTTCGTTGGAACCAACTTGACAGCACCTAACAAAAAAAAAAAAAAAGAAAAAGTATGAATTGCCCTAGATGTATGCAGAGACTGAGCTGAATAAAGGCTGAGTAGGTATTTTTTTTTTTTTTTTTTTTAGGTCATACCCAGGAAATTTACCCCTTGAGATGGTGTTGATTTTACAGGCTTTCAGGCTGTGGTTTCTGAACCCCTGTAAAGGGTACATTCACGAGAACCCTAACTCACGGAATAGATAATGTTTTCTATATAATTATAACAATGCTTTTAGACCTTTGGTGAGATTTTGTGGTATTTTTCCTCCATAAATGAATGGGTGTGTTAAATAAGAAATATGAGCCACAGAGCTTTCCTTCTAAATTAGAAGTCAATAACGAATTCCGTTTGTCCCATTGATAGGCTGATTCTGACGCTCTGACATTAACTTTCTTAAAAGCACACTGTTCCCAGAGTACATTTAAATTAGATTACAGTGTTTGTCTCTGTTTCCAAACAGAACTCTAGGATCTCCGGTGGACTTTATTACTGGATTGGACTCACTTATAACGAAAGACGTGGTGCGTGGCTGTGGGAGGACGGCTCTGCTCTCTCCCGGGATCTGTAAGTTTCTGGCAGCCTGGTGCTGCCTTTTCTATGCTTCCTGAGTTTATGCTTAGACCACATCAGTGCAGGTAACACCCAGGAGCACTGCAGTAATCACATGCCCAGGGCGTGAGGTTACAGAAAGAGAAGAGTGTAGCAGAATACAACTGCAGGCCAATCCAGAAAATTCAAGTTCATGCTCAAGTCACATGAAATTTAGTGTTCTGGGCCCATAAAATAACTTTTGACTTTTTGTTTCCATTTTTCCTTGGAGCAAACACATAGACGTGCCCGTACAGGCACACATACTCACATACTCACATACACACGAGCACTGACTCAGCAGTCCCGGCAGTCCAGATACAGCAGGATATGCCTTCCTTTCTTTTTTCTGGTGGAGCCAAAATTCTCAACATACTTCCAATGTTTCAAACATTCTGAGATTATCTCCTGTACCTTTGTAAACTTTGAATCTTATTTTCATTCCCAAACATGTATTTCCCACATAATACAATGGTGAATTATAAGCTCTGATTTGTTTCTCCAGACTAAATCAAGTAATGCATTTTTAAACAAAATAAAAGTTTATTATGCATCAAAATGATTAACAAAGGCAAGAACAATAACAAAAAGTCTCTAGTCCCAATACTATTTATTTAAGAGGGAGTAACTAAGGTTTGTGCAACAGCGTAATCTCAAATCTGAAAACCATGGTTATTAAAGAAAAAAGGATGATTCAGTATGTTAATATCTCATTGAAATGCTTCTGAAAGTTCTATCATTAATCTGAATCATCATCGCACCTGAGCGTTTTCATACCCTTTTCCCAGATGCAAATTTTTTTGTCTTCATTACAGATTTCCATTGTTTCCACCTCTAAATCCACAGATCTGCATAGTGTATAATCCAAGCGGTACTATTGTGGATCAAGATTGTAAGAAGAAACATGGTTTTATCTGTAAGCATCGGCATATTTAAGTGTTTCTTGGGGTCGGGGAGCAATGCAGGTTCAGGTTTACCTTTTATCTCTTATATTGTTACTAATTATCTACTTCTTAGGTCTAAATATTTTTCAGTTTTTGACTTATCATACAATTTGTACATATTTGAATCCATGTGTTTTAAAATTTGATTAAATTTCTGCGCCTATACTTGAATTTATTAAGCATCGAAATAAAGAACCTTATGAATATTTAGATTTTATTTTATGTGTTAAATATTAAATGTATTGTAATTTCATAGTATCATGCATCTTTTCTTGCAAATTAACTCTGCACAAATTTAAGTAAAACTTACAACACCAAATAATATATATCGACATTATTTCAGTGCTTCACATGGCGTACTAAATTAGGAAGGCCCGTCTTCACCACTCTAAAAGTAAAAATATTTTTAATGCTTTTTGTTAGATCTTTCTGGAAATTAATTAATTAATTAATACGTTTGCTTAGAGCTGAAAGTTTTAGTGCTATATGCTAGATGACAGTTTCCTCACATGTGTTATCCAGATTCAGAGCAAAACAAATTTTGTCTCTTATGCACAATACTCTAAATTCTGAAGAATAATTGAAGTTTTTGGTCATTACTGTGAAAAATGTGTTTTCAATATGATTGCTTCCACATTTTGCAAGGGGAATGAGAATCCAAGTAGTCGAGGGTGCCCAGAACTTTCTTGCCTCGTGCTTATCCATCAGTCAGAGAGTCATTTACACGTGCATTGAAGATCTTATTCTCAAATCAATCAAAAAAGTTTTTTCCTAAAAGTTTTGCATCGAATACTACATAATTCACCTTTTTTTCTTTTCTTTTTTTTTTTCGTGAGTAGATCAAATTACCTTTTGATGGTTGTTTGAGAGAGTCAAAAAAAAAAAAAAAAGGGTGGAAATAATGATCAGGTCTGATGCTGGGACCTGGTTGGTATCTTCCTGATCTAACAGCCACCAAAAGCAATTTCTTTTCATGACTGTTGCATATGCGTTTTAATCAATTTGGATTGACATGCTTTATATTTTTATATTTCAATTAAATGAAAACAATCAGTATCTAATAAATGATCTCAATATAAAAAGGATCAAGTTGTCTTAGTCATCTAGTGCTGGTATAACAGAAATACCACAAAGAGAAGTTTATTCTCTCACAGCCCAGTAGGCTAGAAGTCCAAATGTAGGGCACCAGCTCCAGGGGAAGGATTTCTTGCTCTGTTGGTTCTGGAAGAAGGTCCTTGTCCTCAGTCTTCCCTTGGTCTGGGAGCATCTCAGCACAGGAACCTCAGGTCCAAAGAGGCTCTCTGATCCCGGTGCTGCTTTCTTGGTGGTATGAGAACTCTATGTCTCTCTGCTAGGTTCTTTCCTTTATATCTTCGGAAAAGGTTGGCTTAAGACACTATCTAGTCTTGCAGATCCCTTCAACACCACTGCCACTAATATATCTCACTAACATCATAGTGATAGAATGTACAACATATAGGGAAATCACAGCAGATGACAAAATGCTAGACAATCATACAGTATAGGGAATCAGGACCTAGTCAAGTTGACAGGTATTTTTGAGGGACACAATTCAATCCATGACACAAGGAGAGGAAAGAACCTATTAGATTTTATTTCTTATAGTATAAATAAATAGGACTACAATACTGAACTCCTCATGCTCTTCTATGATGATTTGCTTAGGAAAAATGCACACAAATTGTCTAAAGAAAGATGCGGATTTTAAAATGCTTGACATCTGACTAGAGAAATTATGTATGACACTTTCTGAATATTTACAGCCTTCTGGTTTTATTGCTTATGTGTTTTTAAAGTAATACACTTTTAAAGTAAAAACCAAAAAAATAATATAGAGGCATATAATGAAAATCAATTGCCACATCTCAAGTGTACCATCTTCCTGTCCTCCTCCCATGAGGCGGTGTTTTCTGGTTTGATTTTGCTGTTTATAGTGGTTTTCTCTGTAAGAGCAAGAGAAATATCACTGTTTATATTTAGCCACATCCAAGTATAGGTGCAAGGTTGTTCTCTTTCATGTCATTACTCTGTCAGGTGTTTTAAGCCATATCTGAGAGCTCACAGACATTTATTACAGTTCCAAGAGGAAGGGGCAACAGAAGGTGTTAAATAGGATGGGAGATGTCTCGTTTTAGAGGATAATTCATGCTAAAATTTATCTCCACTGGAAGAAGAAAATTCCTCTTGCCTCCCAGTTACAGTTGAGACGTTTCTTCAGCTTCCACATCACTTCAGGGCACTGATAACAGAAGGTGTTGACTTGAATGTAGACATTGGCCATTAAAGGGAGAGTATCTTTCTCACAGCCTGATCACTTTATATTAGATGCATTCAATCCAGGCCCACTTGAACGCTTCCTCTCATCTTTTATGGTCTTCAGTAAGGGGGGAGGGAGGATTTTTTTATAGGCAGGGCTTTCTATCAGCTGTTTTTTTTTTTTTTTTTCCCCAATGTGACATGAAATCTCTCATATATTCTCTGGGCAAAGGCAGTTTATTTTTTCCTCTTCTTTACAATGGGCTAATGTACATTGTAGTATCTAGTTGTGTAAATATCTCTGTGTTGGGTGTAGGACAAAGCGAAGAGAGGTTAGAAAATGTGGAAAACACACTCACACACCCAAAATAAGATTGCCACATGTCAGGTTACACTGATGTAAGTTAATCCTGTTGTCCCCACTGTGTCTATTTTGTGTTGCCGTATAACAAATTACTGTATATTTAGAAATTTAAAACAGCATGTTTGTTATTACAGCTTCCATTCAGCAGAACCAGGGAACAGCTTATCTGGGTCCTTTGCTCAGGGTCACACAAGGCTCAGCTGGAGGTCTTGTCCAAGCTCATTCAGGTTGTTGGCACAATTTAATTCCTCGTGTTTTGGTCTTACCCGTAGCAACCAGTGGCTACCTCTCTCCATAGGCAATTCACATCATGGCTGCTTGCATCTTCAAAGCCAGAAGAAAAGTATTTCTGATTTCTTCAATCTCTGACCTTTAGAATCTCTTTTAAAATGTTTATCTGATTAGAGCAGGCCCAGCCAGTATTACCTCCCTTTTGATTAAGTCAAAATCAACTTAATTATATCTGAAAAATTTTCTCACCTTTGCCATGTAACCTAATCTCGTTACAGGAGTGACATTCCATCCTATCCACAAGTCCCACCCTCACTCTAGGTGGGGCAGGTGACAGAGGGCGTTTATACCAGGAAGCAGGACTCTTTGGGACCATCTTAGAGTATTTCCTACCACATCAGCTGTCTTATTATCTAGAGCCGCTATAACAGAAATACCGTCAGTGGGTGACATTAACACACAGGAATTTTTTTCCTCACAATTAGGAGGCTAGAAGTCCATATTCAGGATGCTGGCTCTAGGGGAAGTGTTTCTCCGTCATCTCTGGAGAAAGGCTGCTGTTCCTTCAGCTTCTGCTTCCCAGTTCCTTGGAAATCTCCATGTGTCTTGGTGTATATCTTACCCCATCTCTGCTCACTGGTTTGCTTGTTTTATCTCTTAGATCTCAAATGGGATTGACTCAAGGTTCACCTTACACTAATCCTGTGTCATTAACATAGCAAAGAAAAGCCATTCTCAAATGGGATTATAAGCATAGGCATAAAATCCACTGCCGTTGAGTGGATTCTGACTCAAAAGACTCATAAAAAAAAAAAAAATAAGACTCATAGCGACCCTAAAAAAAATAAACCTTTTATTTCTCATTTTATTAAATTTAATCACTGCCTTTTGAATCTTGATAAGATAGCTGAGAATTGAAATCACCTATGCTGCAACAAGTAACTCTATTCAGTTTTTCCAAATATATTAATTCCTAGCTGGTCCACAGTGACATCTACAACCTCACATAGTGTGCCCAAGAAGGATGGAGTTATTTTACCGATATGAACTGCGGCAGTTCTTTGCTTATCTTTAGGGATGCCTAAAATCGTTCTCTGATTCCTGGTCGATACAAGGGCAGTGGACTACTGACTAACCATCTAACTAACTAACTAACTAAGCAATTTATAGTGTGCTATTTTTTTTATTTAAAGGGGCCAATTTGCTTATTGATAGCTTGTACCTGAGACAACTAGTTAGATACCCACTCTTCACCACCTGATTAGATGGGTATAAGAGACTGCTGGACACTGCTGGAGCTCTCCTGAAATCAAGTTTTATCACATAGACATCAGCAGCTCAGTCTAAAGATGAAGCATGTCTTGGTGCAATTAAGAAAGACATTGGGAGCCTATTCCTGAATGTCTCTTGGATCCCCACTGCTTACATAAATTCCCTTTCTCATGTGTATCACTTTTTTTTTTAATTCATTGAAAGTTTATCTGAGTATGTTCTGTTGAGCTTTATGATTCCTTTCAATTATCTTACCCTGAGAAATCTTTGGAACACCTAAACATCTTTTTCCATTTTCATAGTTTTGAGCATTTTCTTTATACCTTAGCGCAAGGATTAAAAACATTTTGTGAAAATGCTGTATAGTAAATATATTCAGCTTTGTTTGCTAGTCTCTGTTTTGACTTCTTAGCTCAGCCATTGCCTTGCTAAAGAGGTCATAGACAATAAGTAACTAAATGGTGTGGTTGTGTTCCAAAAACTTTATATACAAAAACAGATGGTAGGTTGGATTTCACCTATAGTTTGCGGCTTGCCAACCTCTGTCAAAAAGTACAAATGAGGATATAAAACCACAAACCCTATTCTCCACTTTGCCTTACCTTTTTCCAGGTCATTTCTTACCAGTTATAAATGGACCTGTACATTTTTCAGTAAAAAAACCGTTTTGTCTTTGATTATCGGTCTGTGGTTACCAGGCTGCAAGATTTCACCAATAATCCTCACCTTCTGGTGTTTGTGTCTTTCTATAATTTTCTTCCACATGGTATTAGGTTTGACCTGTATGACCAATAGAACAGCAGTAGAAATGATGGCATGTTGCTTTTGAGGCTAGGTCATAAAACCAAGTGTGAATTCTGCCTCTTTTCTTTCTCCCAGATCACTTGATCTGGGGGAAGGCAGTTACCGAGTTGTGAGCAACCCCGTGTAGGGGACTGTGTGATGAGGAATGGAAGCCTCCTATGGAAAGTCACAAGGAAATGAGGCCTCTTGCCAGAAGCCGTGTGAGTGAGCCTTCTTGGAAGCCGAGTCTCCAGCCAGAGTCAAGTCTCCAGGTGACTACAGCCCAGCAGACTTCCTGACAGCAACAAGAGATCCTGAGCCAGATCCATCTCCCTAAACTGTTTAAGGATTCCTGTCCTTTAGAAACAGTGTGAAATAATAAATGCTTGTTGTTTATTTATTTGTATACACTTAGGGAATGACACCTTATGAGTCTCATCCAAACCTGAATCTCATGAGTTTCTGGACTTTAAGCTGATAATATAATAGGTTGATACTTTTGGGGGCCACAGAAGGGGATGAATGTATGTTGCATGTGGGAAGGGCAGAAATAATTGGTGCCCAAGGCTGCACTCCTATATTCAGCCTCCTAGGTGGTCCTTAATTGTTCCCACCTCCTGATATTCACACCCTTTTAAAATAATCAACCATATTCTGTTAAGGTTGATCTGTATGAGAAATACAATATGGCCAAAGTTATGGGATGACACTTACGAGGACAGGTCATAAAAGAGAGTGAAGCTTCTATATTCCAATCTGCTTGGGAAAATTTATAATCTCTCCAGCAGTTTATGTGAGTTCATGTTGCTCCTTTCCTCTTCAACACATACTAAACAAACAGATAAACGAACACACCAGTTGTGGTCAAGTTGATGCCAACCCATAGCAACCTTATAGGGCAGAGTAGAACCGCTCCCTAAGCTTTTCAAGGCTGTAAACTTTACCGAAGCAGACTGCTACTTCTTTCTCCCATGGAGCAAGACCTTTCAGTTTGTAGCTGAGCACTCTATCCACTATGCCACCCAGGCTCCTGTTAGTGAAGCTCTCACACATCACCTTCATCCTTCATCAATGTAAATAACACACTCATCACCCCAGAAAGTCTCTTAGTGACCCCAAGTACTACTTTCCTCCTGCTCCTACCCACGCAGATGACCATTGCATGTCATTTTGTTAGTATAGATTTTCATTTTCTAAAGCTTTTTGTGTATATATATATAAATAATATATAAGTAAAAAACAAAAACAATGAAAACAAATATATATATAACCCACTGCTGTCAAGTTGATTTCAACTCATAGTGACGCCAAAGGTTTTGCAAGGCTCTTTATGAAAGTGGACTACCACATCTTTCTTCCACGGGGCTGCTGGTGGTTTCCAACTGCTGACCTTTCAGTTAGCAGTCGATGATTCTAACCTCTGCACCACCAGGACTCCAGAGATACATAATGTGTATATGTAGATGTATATGAGTGTGTGTGTGTGTGTGTGTGTGTGTGTGTAAAACCAAACACATTGCCGTCAAGTTGACTCTGACTCATAATGACCTTATAGGACAGGTTAGAGCTGTCTCATAGGGTTTCCAAGGCTGTAAATTTTTTATAGAAGCAGACTGCCACATCTTTCTCCTTTGGAGCATGGCTGGTAAGTTAGAACCACCGATCTTTCAGTTAGCAGCCAAGCACTTAATCTCTGCACCACCAGGGCTTGAGACAGAGACAGACACCGAGAGAGGGAGAGACCCTGGGTGTGCAATTCTAATCTGACATGCATGGGGGCACCATAAGTCAGAACTGACTCAATGGCAAATGGTTTTTCACATATGTATACTTATATATGTGGTGTGTGTTTGTGTGTGTATGTATACATTTGTAACTTGAGGTTAGATTTCCTCCACTGGAAATGTCTTTACTGACTTTTTTACTCCTGAGTCAATGAACTAAGAAAAGAATGAATGACTTAAATATCACAAAGCATGGTTCTGAAAAATTAGAATAATTCTCTCAAAATAACTGATGCTGATAATGTTAAAAGTATAGTAATAATCCCTTTTTGTGTTTATTCTGTCACAATTCTCACAAACTTGTTACATCTAAATTAAAAAGCTGTAGGCAAAACTTTAAGCTCCAACCAATTAAGTCAGTTTTAAATCGGACAAAAAATGAGCAAAATCAAGCAGCTTTGTGCTGATTTGGTGTTGTCCAGCACTAAAACCAAGAAAGGGTAATTCTGTGGTATGTGCTTGCAATGAAAAACTTTGTAATGATAAAGAATAATAAAGTGTGTGAAACATAACGTGGATGAACCTAGAGGACATTATGCTGAGTGAAATAAGTCAATCGCAAGAGAGCAAATGTTGCATAGTACCACTGAATAAAAATTCAAAAAGAGTAGGTTTACACACAGAAAGCAACATTCTTTGATGGCTATCAGGGATGGGAGGAGAGGGAGAATCACTTACTAAATAGTAGGCTCAAGTTATTTCTGGTAAAGGCAACATAAAAAATTGGAGAAGCCAGCACGATGTGACCAAGGTAATTGAATACATTGAATGATACTTAAGAACAAAGGACAATTATGGTAGATGCTATAACATATGGAATTCTGCAACAACAGTAATGACAACCAAAAATCTGTGAGTAGTTATACAGGTAGATATGTATGATACTATGTGTGGAGGTTGTATGGGGGTACATGTACATGCATATAGGTATAGTTGTGAGCATTTTTATATACATATCTGTATCTGCCCCCATGTGTCTGTCAGTTTGTCATACTGTGGGGGCTTGTGTGTTGCTGTGATGCTGGAAGCTATGCCACCAGTGTGCAGATGCCGGCAGAGTCACCCATGGAAGACAGGTTTCAGCTAAGCTTCCAGACTAAGACAGACTAGGAAGAAGGACCTGGCAGTCTACTTCTGAAAAGCACTAGCCAGTGAAAACCTTATGAATAGCAGCGGAACATTGTCTGATATAGTGCTGGAAGATGAGCCCTCCAGGTTGGAAGGCACTCAAAAGATGACTGGGGAAGAGCTGCCTCCTCAAAGTAGAATCCACCAAAATGACATGAATGGCGTAAAGCTTTCAGGACCTTCATTTGCTGATGTGGTGCAACTCCAAATGAAAAGAAGCAGCTGCAAACATTCATTAAAATCAGAACCTGGAATGTACAAAGTATGAATATAGGAAAATTGGAAATCTTCAAAAATGAAATGGAACACATAAACATCGATATCCTGGGCATTAGTGAGCTGAAATGGACTGGTACTGGCCATTTTGAATCGGACAATCATATAGTCTACTATGCTGGGAATGACAACTTGAAGAGGAATGGTGTTGCATTTGTCATCAAAAAGAACATTTGAAGATCTATCGTGAAGTACAACGCTGTCAGTGGTAGGATAATACCCATCCATACGCCTACAAGGAAGACCAGTTAATACGACTATTATTCAAATTTACGCACCAACCACTAGGGCCAAAGATGAAGAAATAGAAGATTTTTATCAGCTGCCGCAGTCTGAAATTGATCAAACATGCAATCAAGATGCATTGATAATTACTGGTGATTGGAATGCGAAAGAAACAAAGAAGGATCAGTAGTTGGAAAACAGGGCCTTGGTGATAGAAGCAATGCTGGAGATCGAATGATAGAATTTTGCAAGACCAAAGACTTCATTGCAAATACCTTCTTTCACCAACATTAACGGCAACTGTACACATGGACCTCACCAGAAGGAACACACAGAAATCAAATTGAGTGCATCTGTAGAAAGAGATGAAGGAAAAGCTCAATATCATCAATCAGAACAAGGCCAGGGGCCGACTGCGGAACAGACCACCAATTACTCATTTGCAAGTTAAAGGTGAAACTGAAGAAAATCAGAGCAAGTCCACGAGAGCCAAAATACAACCTTGAATATATCCCACCTGAATTTAGAGACTCTCTGAAGAATAGATTTGACGCATTGAACACTAGCGACCGAAGACCAGATGAGTTGTGAAATGACATCAAGGACATCATCCATGAAGAAAGCAAGAGGTCACTGAAAAGAAAGAAAAGGCCAAGGTGGATGTCAGAGGAGACTCTGAAACTTGCTCTCGAACATTGAGCAGCTAAAGCAAAAGGAAGGATTGATGAACTAAAAGAACTAAACAGAAGATTTCAAAGGGCCTCTTGAGAAGACAAAGTAAAGTGTTATAAAGACGTGCAAAAAGCTGGAGATGGAAAACCAAAAGGGAAGAACACACTTGGGGTTACTCAAGCTGAAAAAAATGAAGAAAAAATTCAAGCCTCCAGTTGCAATCATGAAGGATTCTATGGTGAAAATATTAAATGAGGCCTATAGGGTCACTATGAGTCTTTTTTTTTTTATAGGGTCGCTATGAGTCAGAATCTACTCGACGACACCGGGTTTGGTTTTTTGTTTTTTGTTTTTGAAGCATCAAAAGAAGATAGAAGGAATACATAGAGCCATTATACCAAAAAGAATTAGTCGATGTTCAACCCTTTCATGAGGTGGCATATGATCGGGAACAGGTGGTACTGAAGGAAGAAGTCCAAGCTGCTTTGAAGGCATTAGTGAAAACCAAGGTAACAGGAATTGACGGACTATCAACCGAGATGTTTCGACAACCAGATGCAGCACTGGAGGTGCTCACTCGTCTATGCCAAGAAATATGGAAGACAGCGTCCTGGCCAACTGACTGGAAGAGATCCATATTTATGCCTACTCCCAAGAAAGGTAATCCAACCGATTGTGGAAATTACAGAACAATATCATTAATATCATAGGCAAGCAAAATTTGCTGAGGATCATTCAAAAATGGCTGCAGCAGTATATCGACAGGGAACTGCCAGGAATTAAGGCCAGTCTCAGAAGAGGACATGGAACCGGAGATGCCATTCCTGTTGTCAGATGGATCCTGGCTGAAAGCAGAGAATACCAGCAGGATGTTTACCTGTGTTTTATTGACTATGCAAAGGCATTCGACTGTGTGGATCATAACAAATTATGGATAACATTGCAAAGAATGGGAATTCCAGAACACTTAATTATGCTCATGAGAAAACTTTACTTAGATGAAGAGGCAGTTGTTTGGACAGAATAAGAGGATATTGATTGGTTTAAAGTCAGGAAAGGTGTGCATCAGGGTTGTATTTTTTTTTAATAATTTTTATTGTGCTTTAAGTGAAAGTTTACAAATTAAGTCAGTCTCTCACATAAAAATTATATACAACTTGCTACATACTCCCAATTACTCTCCCCCTAATGATACAGCCTGCTCCATCCCTCCAACCTCTCTTTTCGTATCCATTTCACCAGCTTCTAACCCCCTCTACACTCTCATCTCCCCTCCAGGCAGGAGATAATGACATAGTCTCAAGTGTCCACCTGATCCAAGAAGCTCACCCCTCACCAGCATCCCTCTCCAACACATTGTCCAGTCCAATCCACATGTAAAGAGTTGGCTTCAGGAACGGTTCCTGTCCTGGGCCAAAAGAAAGTCTGGGGCCAATGACCACCGGGGTCCTTCTAGTCTCAGTCAGACCATTAAGTCTGGTCTTTTTATGAGAATTTGGGGTCTGCATCCCACTGTTCTCCTGCTCCCTCAGGGGTTCTCTGTTGTGTTCCCTGTCAGGGCAGTTATTGGTTATAGCTGGGCACCATCTAGTTCTTCTGGTCTCAGGATGATGTAGTCTCTGGTTCATGTGGCCCTTTCTGTCTCTTGAGCTCCTAATTACATTGTGTCCTTGGTGTTCTTCATTCTCCTTTGATCCAGGTGGGTTGAGACTCATTGACGCATCTTAAATGGCTGCCTGCTAGTCTTTAAGACCCCAGATACCACTCTTCAAAGTGGGATTCAGAATGTTTTCTTAATAGATTTTATTATGCCAATTGACTTAGATGTCCCCTGAAACCATGGTCCCCAAACCCCTGCCCCTGCTTTGCTGGCCTTCGAAGCATTCAGTTTATTCAGGAAACTTCTTTGCTTTTGGTTTAGTCCAGCTGTGCTGACTTCCCCTGTATTGCGTGTTGTCTTTCCCTTCACCTAAAGTAGTCCTTACCTACTATCTAATTAGTGAATACCCCTCTGCCACCCTCACTCTCTCCCCCCTCTCATAACCACAAAAGACTGTTTTCTTCTCAGTTTAAACTACTTCTCAAGTTCTTATAATAGTGGTCTTATACAATATTTGTCCTTTTGCAACGGGCTAATTTCACTCAGCATAATGCCTTCCAGGTTCCTCCATGTTATGAAATGTTTCACAGATTCATCACTGTTCTTTATTGATGCGTAGTATTCCAGTGTGTGAATATACCATAATTTATTTACCCATTCATCCGTTGATGGGCACCTTGGTTGCTTCCATGTTTTTGCTATTGTAAACAGTGCTGCAATAAACATGGGTGTGCATATATCTATTCGTGTAAAGGCTCTTATTTCTCTAGGATATATTCCAAGGAGTGGGATTGCTGGGTTGTATGGTAGTTCTATTTCTAGCTTTTTAAGGAAGTGCCAAATCGATTTCCAAAGTAGTTTTACCATTTGACTTTCCCACCAGCAGTGTAGAATTGTTTCAATCTCTCCACAGCCTCTCCAACATTTATTATTTTGTGATTTTTGGATTAATGCCAGCCTTGCTGGAGTGAGATGAAATCTCATTGTAGTTTTGATTTGCATTTCTCTAATGGCTAATGATCGTGAGCATTTCCTCATGTATCTATTGGCTACCTGAATGTCTTCTTTAGTGAAGTGTCTATTCATATCTTTTGCCCATTATTTGATAGGGTTATTTGTCCTTTTGTAGTTGAGTTTTTGCAGTATCATGTAGATTTTAGAGATCAGGTGCTGATCGGAAATGTCATAGCTACAAGCTTTTTCCCAGTCTGTAGGTAGTCTTTTTACTCTTTTGGTGAAGTGTTTGGATGAGCATAGGTATTTGATTTTTAGGAGCTCCCAGTTATCTAGTTTTTCTTCTCCATTGTTAGTAATGTTTTGGATATTTTTATGCCATGTATTATGGCTCCTAAAGTTGTCCCTATTTTTTCTTCCATGATCTTTATCATTTTAGATTTTATATTTAGGTCTTTGATCCATTTTGAGCTCGTTTTTGTGCATGGAGTGAGGTACGGGTCTTGTTTCATTTTTTTGCAGATGAATATACAGTTATGCCAGCACCACTTGTTAAAAAGATCGTCTTTTCCCCATTTAACTGATTTGGGGCCTTTGTAAAATATCAACTGTTCATATGTGGATGGATTGATGTCTGGATTGTCAATTCTGTTCCATTGGTCCATGTATCTGTTGTTGTACCAGTACCAGGCTGTTTTGACTGCTGTAGCGATATAATTGGTTCTAAAATCAGGTAAAGTAAGGCCTCCCACTTTGATCTTCTTTTTCAGTGACGCCTTGCTTATCCGGGGCCTTTTTCCCCTCTGTTTGAAGTTGGTGATTTGTTTCTCCATCTCATTAAAGAATGTCCTTGGGATTTGGATCGGAATTGCGTTTTATGTATAGATCGCTTTTGGTAGAATAGACATTTTTATAATGTTAAGTCTTCTATCCATGAACAAGGTACATTTTTTCACTTGTGTAAATTCCTTTTGTTTTCTTGAGGGTGTGTACCGTAGTTTTCTTCGTATAAGTGTTTTACATCTCTGGTAAGATTTATTCCTAAGAATTTTATCTTCTTGGGAGCTACGGTAAATGGTATTGATTCTGTGATTTCCTCTTTGATGCTCTTTTTGTTGGTGCAGAGGACTCCAACTGATTTTTGTATGTTTATCTTGTGCTGAACTCTTCTACTAGTTTCAGTAGTTTTCTTGAGGATTCTTTAGGGTTTTCTGTGTATAAGATCATGTCATCTGCAAATAGAGATAATTTGACTTCTTTCTTTCCAATCTCGATGCCCTTTATTTCTTTATCTAGCCTAATTGCTCTGGCTAGGACCTCCAAACCAATGTTGAATAAAAGCGGTGATAAACGGCATCCTTGTCTGGTTCCCAATTTCATTGGGAATGCTTTCAGGTTCTTTCCATTTAGGGTGATGTTGGCTGTTGGCTTTGTATAAATGCTCTTTATTATGTTGAGGAATTTTCCTTCTATTCCTATTTTGCTGAGAGTTTTTATCATGAATGGGTGTTGAACTTTATCAAATGCCTGTTCTGCATCAATTGATAAAATCATGTGATTCTTGTCTTTTGTTTTATTTCTGCGGTGGATTACATTAATTGTTTTTCTAATGTTGAACCATCCCTGCATACCTGGTGTGGACCCCACTTGGTCATGATGAATTATTTTTTTGATATGTTGTTGAATTCTATTGGCTAGAATTTTGTTTAGGATTTTTGCATCTACGTTCATGAGGGATACAGGTCTCTAATTTTCTTTTCTTGTGGTGTCTTTACCTGGTTTTGGTGTCAGGGATATGGTGGCTTCATAGAATGAGTTTGGTAGTATTCTGTCCTTTTGTATACTCTGAAATACCTTTAGTAGTAGTGGTGTTAACTGTTCTCTGAAAGTTTGGTAGAATTCTTCAGTGAAGCCTTCCAGACCAGGGCTTTTTTTTATTGGGAGTTTTTTGATTACCTTTTCAATCTCTTCTTTTTTATGGGTCTGTTTAGTTGTTCTTCCACTGTTTGTGTTAGTTTGGGTAGGTAGTGTATTTCTAGGAATTCATCCATTTCTTCTAGGTTTTCAAATTTGTTAGCGTACATTTTTTCATAGTTATCTCATATGATTCTTTTAATTTCAGTTGGATCTATTGTAATATCACCCATCTTATTTCTTAATCAGGTTGTTTGCTTCCTCTCCTGTTTTTCTTTTGTCAGTTTGGCCAGTGGTTTATCAATTTTATTGATTTTTTCAAAGAACTAGATTTTGGTCCTGTTAATTCTTTCAATTGTTTTTCTGTTTTCTATTTCATTTAGTTCTGCTCTAATATTTATTATTTGTTTTCTTCGGGGGCCTGAGGGTTTCTTTTGTTGCTCTCTCTTTATTTGCCCAAAGTGTAGGGATAATTCTTCGATTTTGGCCCTTTCTCCCTTTTGGATGTGTGGATTTATTGATATAAATTGGCCTCTGAGCACTGCTTTTGCTGTGTCGGAAAGGTTCTGATAGGAAACGTTTTCATTCTCATTGGGTTCTCTGAATTTCTTTATTCCATCCTCAATGTCTTCTATAGTCCAGTCTTTTTTGAGCAGGGTATTGCTCTGTTTCCAAGTGCTTGATTTCTTTTCCCTGCTTTTCCTGTTATTGATTTCCACTTTTACGGCCTTATGGTCAGAGAAGATGCTTTGTAATATTTCAATGTTTTGGATTCTGCTAAGGCTTGCTTTAGGACATAATATGTGGTCTATTCTAGAGAATGTTCCACGTGCACTAGAAAAGAAAGTAAACTTGGTTGCTGTTGGGTGGAGTGTTCTGTAGATGTCTATGAGGCCAAGTTGGTTGATTGTGGCATTTAGATCTTCTGTGTCTTTATTGAGCTTCTTTCTGGATGTCTTGTCTTTCACCAAAAGTGGGGTGTTGAAGTCTCCTACTATTATTGTGGACCTGTCTATCTCACTTTTCAATGCTGATAGAGTTTGTTTTATGTATCTTGCAGCCCTGTCATTGGGTGCATAAATATTTAATATGGTTATATCTTCTTGGTGTATTGTCCCTTTAATCATTATATAGTGTCCTTCCTTATCCTTTATGATGGTTTTAATTCTAAAGTTTATTTTGCCAGAAATTAATTTTGCCACTCCTGCTCTTTTTTGATTGTTGTTTGCTTGATATATTTTTTCCCCATCCTTTGAGTTTTAGTTTATTTGTGTCTCTAAGGTGTGTCTCTTGTAGGCAGCATATACACGGATCTTGTTTTTTAATCCATTCTGCCACTCTCTGTCTCTTTTTTGGTGCATTTAGTCCATTTCCATTCAGCGTAATTATGGATAGGTAAGAATTTAGTGCTATAATTTTGATGTCTTTTTTTGTGTGTTGTTGAGAGTTTCTTTTTCCCTCTTAATTTTATGTGCTGAGCAGATTATCTTTATGTATTGTCCTTTCCTCATATTTGTTGTTGTTGATTTTGTTTCTGCTGAGTCTCTACTTTTTTCTTGCACTTTATTTTGAGGAGTGGGATAGTTTGCCTCCTTTCTAGTTACTTTTCTACTTACCCCTATTTTTCTAAATTTAAACCTAACTTTTATTTCTTTGTATCACTATATCGTCCTCTCCATATGGAAGGTTTATGATTGGATTTCTTAGTCCCTCTTTATTATTTTAATGTTGTCTGCTTTTATATAATAACATCGCTGTTACTCTGTCTTGTGCTTTTTATATATGTATTTATGTATGTATATAAAATCTTGCTTTGTTTTTTTGGATTTCCCTATCTGGGTTGATTTCTGGTTGCTCTGCCCAGTGTTCTAGTCTTGGGTTGATACCTGATATTATTGATTTTCTAACCAAAGAACTCCCTTTAGTATTTCTTGTAGTTTTTTTTTGGTTTTTATGAATTCCCTCCACTTGTGTTTATGTGGAAATGTCTTAATTTCACCTTCATATTTAAGAGACACTTTTGCTGGATATATGATTTTTGGTTGGCAATTTTTTCCCTTCAAATTTTTAAATATGTCATCCCATTGCCTTCTTGCCTGCATGGTTTCTGCCGAGTCGTCTGAGCTTATTCTTATTGGCTCTCCTTTCTGGGTGACTTTTCATTTATCCCTCACTGTTCTTATAATTCTCTCTTTATCTTTGATTTTGGCAAGTTTGATTATAATATGTCTTGGTGACTTCCTTTTAAGATCTGCCTTCTGTGGAGTTGGATGAGCATCTTGGATAGCTATCTTCTCATGTTTCACAATATCAGGGAAGTTTTCTACCAACAAATCTTCAACAATTCTCTCTGTATTTTCTGTTATCCCTCCCTGTCCTGGTACTCCAATCACTCGTAGGTCATTTCTCTTGATAGAGTCCCACATGATTCTTAATGTTTCTTCAGTTTTTTTAATTCTTTTATCTGATTTTTCTTCAAATATATTAGTGCCAAGTGATTTATCTCTGAGTTCAGAAATTCTGTCTTCTACATGCCCAATTCTGCTCCTCTGATTTTCTATTGAGTTGTCTACTTCTGTAATTTTATTGTTAATCTTCTGAATTTCTGATTGCTGTCTTTCTATGGATTTTTCCAGCTTCTTAAACTTTTCATTGTTCCTGAATAATCTTTCTAATTTCTTCAATGCTTTATCTATGTGTTCCTTGGCTTGTTCTGCATATTGCCTCATTTCCTTCCTGATGTCTTGAAGGGTTCTGTATATTAAAATTTTGTATTCTGGCTCTGGTAATTCCAGGAATGGACTTTCATCTAGAAGATCCCTGGATTCTTTGTTTTGAGAGTTTGTTGAGGTGATCATGTCTGTTTCTTTATGTGGCTTGATATTGACTGTTTTCTCCAAGCCATCTATAAGTTATTGTGTTAGTTTATGCTTGGTTACTGTGTCTTAGCTTCTTGTTTTGTTTTGTTTTCATATACCCAAATGGGTTGCCTGAGTGAGCTAGCTTGATTTTTTTTGCCTTTGGACCTCTGACGTCCCTTCCCCAGATTGCTAGAGCTGTTTTCAGGTATGTCAACTTAGGAGTGCACTCACTTTTCTGGTATGAATTCAGCTCAGGTTTCCAGGTAGCTCATCATCAAGTGTGTGGTACAGGCTCTGTCCTACAGTCTTAGAGGAGTGTGGGTGATTGGCGTATATACCAGTATCTGATTGCAGCAAGGGGTCATGCTCTGAACAAGGCAGGAGGCTGAAAACTGACCCCTGAGTGCCTCTGAGGAAAGCGCTGCCCTGTTCCCTAGAGCGTGCAGGTGGGTGGGTTCTGCAGATGGACAATGGGCACCCAAAGTTTTTGGTTGTAAGGACTGGGAGGTACCAGTTATCTTTGGACCCCTGTCGCAGGTGGCTAGGTGACCTGAGTAGAGCTACCAGTCCCTTGGTCCCTGATGTGGGTAGGTGAGGACCTTGTTTAATAGGCAGAGCCATGTCAAACATCAAACACCCACCTTTCCATCGCACAGCTGAAACAGTTGGATTCTGCTAACAAGTGCGTATTCTCCCAAAACAGGCCTCACAGGTCCATGCAGAGCGGAAAGGTGCTCAAAATCCATGGTCCATTTATGCCTGGACAGGAGCCGCTTCTGTCCTGAGATCCCCCGGTTAGTGGAGCTAGCAAATTATCTTTTCCCCCAATTGCAATTTTTTTCCTTCCCCAAGACCAGGAGGATGGCTCTAGTTGCTCAACAGTGCCTATCTCAGGTCCAGGGAATTCAGCTGCTGAAGCCGGCTTGGGGATGGGGGGCACATTAAAATATATGTAAGTACTTAGCTTTTGCCTAGAGCATTGTTCTTCTCAGGTTCTGGAGGTGTGAGTAGGCTGAGTGGCTGGCTGCTTCTTCCTGAGGAATCTGCAGCCGAATGCTAGTACTGCCAAAGCTGCCGCTCGGGGAATGGTGCCTGAGGGCTCCCCCCAATTCAGGCTCAGTACTCCTCTCTGCTTCTTAATGATCTCTGCCTCCTCCTGTCCCTCAGTTCATTTTTTAAGCTTGCCTTTGAAGCTCAGGGCTACCAGCTTGCCACAAATATGCTTGTTTCACTTGTTTTCTTGGGGTCTTTGTTGTAAAGAGGGCTCGCTGGAAGAGTCTGTCTATTCTGCCATCTTGGCCCTGCCTCCTGGACAACCTGGATTGTATTCTTTCACCATATCTATTCAATGTGTATGCTGGAATAAATGAAGAAGAACGGGGCATCAGGATTGGAGGAAGACTCATTAACAACCTAGGTTATGCAGATGACACAACCTTGCTTGCTGAAAGTAAAGAGAACTTGAAGCACTTGCTAATGAAGATCAAAGACCACAGCCTTCAATATGGATTGCACCTCAACATACAGAAAACAAAAATCCTCACAACTAGACCAATGAGCAACATCATGATAAACGGAGAAAAGATTGAAGTTGTCGAGGATTTCATTTTCCTTGGATCCACAATCGACAGCCATGGAAGCAGCAGTCAAGAAATCAAAAGACGCATTGCATTGGGTAAATCTGCTGCAAAGGACCTCTTTAAAGTGTTGAAGAGCAAAGATGTCACCTTGAAGACTAAGGTGCGCTTGATCCAAGTCATGGTATTTTCAATCGCATCATATGCATGTGAAAGCTGGACAATGAATAAGGAAGACCAAAGAAGAATAGATGCTTTTGAATTGTGTTAGTTAAGAGTATTGAATATACCATGGACTGCCAAAAGAATGAACAAATCTCTCTTAGAAGAGGCACAACCAAGATACTCCTTAGAAGCAATGATGGCAAGACTGTGTCTTACATACTTTGGATATGTTGTCAGAAGGGATCAGTCTCTGGAGAAGGACATCATGCTTGGCAGAGTACAGGGTCAGTGAAAAAGAGGAAGACCCTCAACAAGGTGGATTGACACAGTGGTTGCAACAATGGGCTCAAGCATAACAACGCTTGTGAGGATGGCTCAGGACCGGGCAGTGTTTCTTTCTTTTGTGCATATGGCCGCTATGAGTTGAAACCTAACAACAACAACAACACACAATTTAAAAAGATGGAAAAATTTTGAATTCATTGAAGCTGAGAAATCAAGCTACAAATCTTGTGTGTCGTTGTTCTTGATGAAAAGCTCATATTTACAAAAAGGTTCATCTATAGGAATACTAAAAAAACTAAAGCAGTTATTGTTGGAGCCCTATTGGCAAAGTGCTTAAGAGCTACGACTGCTAAGCAAAAGGTCAGAAGTTCGAATCTACCAACTGCTCCTTGGAAATCCTGTAGGGCAGTTGTACTCTGTCTTATTGGTTTGCTATGAGTCAGAATCAACTCAGTGGCAATGGGTTTGGTTTTTGGTTTTGGCTAGTTTTCACCAAGGCGATTCTGACTCATGGCGACCCCATGCGTATCAGAGTAAATCTATACTCCGTAGGATTTTCAATGGCTTGTTTTTACGAAGTAGATTTCCAGTCCTTTCTTCCAAGATGCTTCTGGGTAGAGTTGAACTTCCAACCTTTCAGTGAGCAGTGAAGTGTGTTAACATTTTGCACTCCACTGGAATATTACAGTGCTTAAAAAACAAAACAAAAACCCCACAAAACTTATTTTGGAGTTTGCTGTTACATGAGAATGAATGGTAGATGGTATGTCAGAGACTAAGTTATAGGTAAGTTATAGATCAAAGGTTCTGAACTCAAGACACACAATCTATCTATCTATCTTACCTTTGAAATTCACACTAAAGTCCTCTTTTGAAGACATGAGTGTTAATTGAAATAAAAGAATATTATCTGAATGAAATAACACAACAAAAATTACAATAATTTAAATATTAGTAAAAATAGGGTTTATTAGAACAGCTGCAGTCATGTTCAAAGGATCTTAAGGGATTAGAACACTGGAGAGTAAGGTGTTGAAAGAAGATTTCAAGGCAAAATGAGTGAAGTATTGAAGGGTGGCCTTTAACCAGGTGTTTTAGGCTGGGTTCTCTAGAAAAGCAAAACCAGCGAAGCATATATAGACATATATGAAACTCTGGTGGCCTAGTGGCTAAGTGCTATGGCTGCTAACCAAAAGGCCAGCAGTTTGAATCCACCAGGCACTCCTTGGAAACTCTATGCGGCAGTTCTACTCTGTCCTATAGGGTCGCTATGAGTCGGAATTGCTTTGATGGCACCGGTTTGGTTTTTTCGGCTTATATATATAGAGAGAGAGAGATTTATATCATGGAAATGGTTCACATGGTTGTAGAGACCAGCAAGTCCCAAGTCCATGAGTCAGTCTGAAGGCTTCTCCTGACTCATATAGCTGAGGTCTGTGGGTCAGACAACATGCTTCAGGCTCACAGGCTGTGGAGGCTGATGAAATGCAAGATTGGCAGGTAAGCTCCTAGCTCAAGTCCCAGGAACTGAAGGTTAGATGAACAGAACAGGAGCCAACTGCAGGATCCAGAGTGAAGAAAAGTCAGTGAGCTTTGGCAGAAAGTCCACATATATTGAATGCAGGCCACACCTCCAAGGAAATTCCCTTTCAGCTCATTGGTTGCTTATAGCAGATCTCATTATGGAGGTTACTACAACATTACATAGCTGTCGAACTACATCCTAACAGCCAAACCACTGAGATTCATGGCCGATTCAAGTTGACACACAACTTTAACCATCAAATCAGGTGAGAGAGCTTTAGAGCACAGATGTGTGTGTGTGTGTTTGTATACATATAACAGTAATGAGAGATCTGATGTTTAATTGTATGTGTCAACTTGGCTAAGCCACGATTACCAGTGGTTTGGCCAAATACTAGACTAGTTGCTGCTCTATAACATAATGTAATGTACCAACCTTGTGTAATGTAATCTAATGTAATCAATCAACCAGTTGAAAGTGGTCTTTCCTTAGGTTATTGTCTGTCTTTGGACTATTAATAGATACTTTGGCAGAATTCTCTCCCTCTTTTTCTCTCAGCTCTGTACTTTTCCCTCATCTGACCTACAGGTCTTGAGATGCAAGCCTGCGGTAGTGTCCACCTGATGCCTGACCTACAGCTTTGAATTTGTCAGCCCCCACAATCCCATGAGCCATTAGAAGTTTCTAGGCTGTCACCAAACCTATGAATTTTGAACTTTGAAGCCCCATAATTGTGTGAGCCAGTCCCTTGAAGTAAATCTTTCTCATTCTATATATATATAGGTCTCACCAGTTCTGTTTCTCTGGAGAATCCTAAGACAAGAAGATACTCTGGTTCTACATTTTTTCCTTTGCCAGTCCTGGCTGATTTAGTGAAGCTGGAATGGGAAATACAGAAATGAGACATGGTTAGACCAACTACTCTGTGCAAAAGAAAAGAAATAAAAATCTACGGAAAATATAAACACGGAGAGATAGGTTTGATTTAAAATATATTGCTCCTGTGCCCTGGAACAAGATTGCTTGTTTTAAACTTAAGTAACTTTGGCCAGTTACTTAGCCCTACTCAGCCTCATTTTTCTCACTGGTAAAACAGGATATTTATAATATCTTCCTTTTCCAGTGACTTTTATAATCATATGAGTTAGTATATGTAAAAAGATTTAAACTGTGTTTTGTGCAGAGTGAATTTTTATTATTATTAAAATGGGAAAATTATATGTAGAATTTTATTGCAGTAAGTAAATTTACCTTTTGTTTGCCCATTTTTTTAAATATTTTCCAAATATATTTTGAAGACGACTTTGATGTTGAAACACTAAAAGTAAAAACAAAACACAGACTCCCTCTCATCTTCTTTTCTGCTAATCAAAGTGTTTCTATTGCAAAAATACAGTGAGAATTTCCTGTATTGTGATATCCGGAACATTTTAGAAGCTAGTAGTTATACTGCTTCTTGCTCAGTACTACACATATGTGGCTCACCAGTAGATGCTGCAGGAACATATGTAAATACACCTTTTTTTCTTTCTCTTTTTCTTTTATAAGTTCTTCACGCACAACTTTTGGATTCTTTTGCTTCCAGCCCAGCTCTGTGATCGAGATCGAACACCACTCTTCCCCAACAAGCACTCCTCGCAGCTTCCCTGCATCCACCTGGGACATCATCTCTCATGGCAGGTACGTGTGCCTCCAGTCAGAAAATCAACAGATAAAGGGACCCAAAACAGGCATCCCATGGACATGGCTAATTTTAGGGCAGAGCTTTAAGAGAAAGGAATATAACCGACAGAGAATTTTTTAGTCTTTCCCTGTGTCAGCACCTTCTACATTTATTTCAATTTCTTGATTCATCATTCTGTAACTTATAAATAGTCTGGAAAGCTTTTCCAACAGAGGGGCTTCTTATATGGATAAGTCTAAATTCTGAACGAGAAATGAATTCCCCTGGTTATATTATGATCAATATAATTCTAGTATTGGAATAAATAAATTATGCCAGATATAAATGATACAATACTTAAAAGTCTTTGATTTTTTTTTCTTTAGCACTCGTCTTGCGACCCCCAAATCTCAACCAGACTAACAGTTTAAACATTGTTCTATTGTCACTGACATTACTCTTTGGGAGTGTGCTGAAGTCAGTGCAGAACCTCCTAAAGTTGAATTGTTTCAGGAGAAAGGCTATAACCAAGTAATTTTGGGTAAGAGCAAAAAAGAAAAAAAAAAATGGGTTGTTTCTATATCATAATTCAATGTACTGGGAAGTGAACTCAGCACTCCAGAGAATTACTCTCTACATTTGTTTTGGAATCTCTCATCCCTAGTTCCAAAGTGCTCCTCTCTTTGTCTTATACTACGTCTACAGAGCTATGAGCAGCTAAACATTTCTCAAAGCAGAGCCTGTACTGAGATTAGCAGAAAGACATACTACCAAACACTATTATTGTCAGTGATCATGGTAGAATATATTACATGAAAGACACTGGGCTTAGACAGGATTGAATTTTATGTCTGACCTGCACACTTGCTAGCTTTGATACCTTGAGAAAACGATGTTATTCTTGGACTCTCAATTTTCTCATCTACCTGGTGGGAACCAGGCTATTTACCTTGTGATTTTTCCTGAGAGGATAAAAGTAAATGCCTTTAATGTAAGCATATAAAAGAGAAGTTGAAGGCCCTTGATGTCTTTTTTACTCTAGATCTCTAACCTTCTTTGCCAATTAAAAACAAAAACAAACAAAAAAACTAATGTTAAATTTATAGAGTTGGTAGAAGAAAATGTGTGGATAATCTCACTAAGGAATAATGTACCCCACCAAAAAAAAAAAAAAAAAAAATGCTGGTATTGGTTGAAGTTTTAAATGGAATGTCTTCCTTTTGCAGTGGTTCATTGGCAGGGTGATTGTGTTATCACATGAAAGACCTGAAGACTCAAATATCTGTGTGTGGATCCTGAGAGTTCTGGATTTTCTCTCACTGGTTTTGCTTTTAAGAGCTACAGCCACTGCATTTCCTCTTTAAGTCTTTGCCTTTTCTCTCTTTTTCTACAGCTTTTCAGAACAATTTATGGAACCTGATTTCTGGAGCCTTGGCAGTAGTGTGCCTTTTGTTGATGGCTGCTTTGGGAATTTTATTGAAAAATTGTAAGTTTTTCTAGGCATCTTATAAAGATCAATGCTATGATAAAACTATTTAATAATAAATGTTGCATTTGGCTAGGGCATGATATTATCTCATGGATACATTTAAACCTGTACTTAATTATGTGAATTTCCAATAATTTCTTACAGCGTTTGCCACAGAAAATATTCAGCCAATACCCAGTCCAGGATTCACTCTAGAACCCAAGAAAGGTAGGCTCCAATGTTTCGAAATGCTCAGTGTTGGTAGAACATTAAAATAGACAGTTTTTTTTTTTTTTTGCAGAGAGTAGCATGATGGCTTATCATATATGGTAATATAAGTGTAATTCCCTAATTTTAGGACAGTCTCATTCCGTTGTTCTCTAATGTAAGCATGATTAAATTGCCTTGAAAGAGCATCATTTATATGTTACAGGCATAAGGATAATATTAACATGAAATAACAGTTTTCTGTCCTCTATGAATGCACGTTGTTAACTAGCAATTTATAAATAAACTACAGTAAATATTACAGTTAATCCTAATACCCTGCCTGTGTCTACTTTCCTATCTCCATTACAGAAAGTACTTCCTTTAATGTACCTACACTTCCATTAGTAGTTATATCTCAGAATATAGCCCCCAAATTTCTGCAGTTATAAAATCTGCTTATACAGTAAGAACCAGCTTAAAGTACAATTTCTGAATGAATAGATTTTCCCCCAGTGCACTCCAAGTTATCTCTCCTTCTGTGACCCCATGGCATTTGATTTATCTCTTATGTAATTTCAGCAACATTTATTTGGCTAACATTCAAGTATCTACCATGTGTCATGTCTTTTGTTACTGAGGATGAAGAACGTTGACGTCATTACCACTGCTAAACTCTTATCAGACTTCAAACTAATTGTTTTATTTGTTATCATTTTTGAAAAAAAATGAAAACATAAGATCTCATCAGCGCATGGTATTTTTTTGACTCAGAAAATATGATAAAATGCTTTCCTCGTTTAAGTCACCTCTCTTTGATCTGGTTAACTCCTATTTGTACTGCAGAGTTCAGCTTTGGTTCACTTCCTGAAAACAGAATCTTCTAACCTCCCCCCACCCATATCCTGTAATGTGCTCTTTTAATATACTAAATTTCCTTTGTATACGTACTAAAATTATCATGAAATATAATTGATAAATGATTGGTAATTATATGTCTTACTCTATCTCTAGAATATAATCTCCATGAGGAAAAATGATAATGTCTGACTTGTTCACATTTATAATCCTGAGGGTAGCACGCGGCAGTGCATGTAATGGTGTGTGTTCAAAGACTATTTGTAGAGAAAAAAAAAAATAGCAAATCGTGTTTGATGAATAAACAGCAATAAATATATTTGAAATCTCCAATGTCATTAATAATGTTTTATTTTTTATCTTAGGCTCTGGCTGCTGTCCTTGCCAAGAAAAGTGGATTGGGTACCGATGCAATTGTTACTTCTTTTCCAATGAACAAAAAACTTGGGCAGAAAGTAGGGATTTCTGTGCTTCTCACAATTCCAGTCTTCTTCAGCTGGAAAGCAAAGATGAATTTGTATGTACTCGTGTTTCCACATTTTGTTTGTTCTGGAAAACAATATCTAAGTAAGCTGAAGATCTTAAATCAAGTCTTTAATCAGAGAGTAAATGGGTGGCCATATTTGAACAATGATTATTAACTGTCTGTACTTAAGCAATTATTATAAAACCTACATAACATTGTTCAAAGAATTACATCTAGGAATAAAATCAATATGCCAGATGAAGTCAAAGGAATTTTCTGGATGGCTTTAAAGTAATAGATCATTACTTAACCATTTTATTCAAAGAACCAACTGAATGACTTTGGAATATTTAGTTATTTTGATTGAATTTATAAATTATTTTATAATTATGTAGCTTCAGACGTGTTTCTGGAATACACTACGACAATTCCTAAGGTCCCATTCATAAGAAAAGTGATCCAACAGAATGCAAAAAATGTCAAGCAATATCATTTATATCACAAGCAAGTAAAATTTTGCTGAAGATCACTCAAAAACAGTTTCAGCAGTACAGCAACAAAGAACTTCCAGAAATTCAAGCCCAATTCAGGAGAGGATATGGAATGAGGGATATCATTGCTGATGTCAGATTGGTCTTGGACGAAAATAAAGAATACCAGAAAGATGTTTACCTGTGTTTTTTTGACTATGCAAAGGCATTTGACTGTGTGTATCATAACAAATTGTGAATAACATTATGAAGAATGGGAATCCTAGAAGACTGAATGAATTGTGCTCGTGAAAAACATGTACATAGACCAAGAAGCAGTTGTTCGAACAGAGCAAGTGTATACCGCATGATTTAAAGTCAGGAAAGGTTGCATTAAGGTTGTATTTCACCGTACTTATTCAAGTGTATGTAGAGCAAATAATCTCAGAAGCTGGGATATATGAAGAAGAATGTGGCATTAGGATTGGAATAAGGCTCATTAACATACATGCAGCTGACACAACCTTTCTAGTTGAAAGCGAAGAGAATGTGAAGAACTTACTGATGAAGATCAAAGACCACAGCCTTCAGTATGGATTATTTCTCAACCTAAACCAAAAATCCTCACAACCGGACCAGTAAGCAACATCATAATAAACAGAGAAAATATTGAAGTTGCTAAAGATTTCATTTTATTTGTATCCACAATCAACGCCCATGAAAGCAGCAGTCAAGAAATCAAATGACATATTGCATTGGGCAAATCTGCTCTTTGAAGTGTTGAAAAGCACAGGTGTCACTTTGAGGATGAAGGTGTGCCTGACCATGCCACAATATTTTCAGTCGCCCCATATGCATGCAAAAACTGGACAATGAATTAGGAAGACCTAAGAAGAATCGATGCCTTTGAATTACGATGTTGGTGAAGAATACTGAATATACCATGGAGTGAAAGAAAAATGAACAAATCTGTTTCGAACTCACAGCCAGAGTGCTCCTCGGAAGCAAGGATGGCAAGATTTCATCTCACATACTCTGGGCATGTTATCAGGAGGAACCAGTCTCTGGAGAAGGGCATCACGCTTGGTAAAGTAGAGAGAGGGTGAGCTAAAAAGAGGAAGACCCTCAGCAAGATGAATTGACACAGTGGCTGCAACAATGGACTCTAGCTTAACAATGATTGTGAAGATGGCCTAGGACCATCTTTCATCGGAATCAACTTGACAGCAGCTAACAACAACACTGAAAAAGTATAAATTGCCTTAGATGTATGCAGAGACTGAGCTGAATAAAGGCTGAGTAGGTCATACCCAGGAGATTTATCCCTTGAGATAGTGTTGATTCTACAGACTTTCAGGGTGGAATTTCTGATCTGCTGTAAAAGGTACATTCATGAGAACTCTAACTCATAGACTATATTATGTTTTATATATTTTTGTAACAAAGTTTTTACTCCTTTAGTGAGATTTTGTGGTATTTTTCCTACATAAGTGAATGGGTGTGATAAATGAGAAATATGAGCCACAAAGTGGTACCTTCTAAATTAGAAGTCAGGAATGATTTCGGTTCATGCAATTGATAGGCTGATTCTGATGCTCTGACATTTTCTTAAAAGCACACTCTTCCCAGAGTACATTTAAATTAGATTACAGTGTCTGTCTCTGTTTCCAAACAGAGCTTTAGGATCTCCAGTGGACTTTATTACTGGATTGGACTCACTTATAATGAAAGACGTGGTGCGTGGCTGTGGGAGGACGGCTCTGCTCTCTCCCGGGATCTGTAAGTTTCTGGCAGCCTGGTGCTGCCTTTTCTACTCTTCCTGAGTTTATGCTTAGATCACATCAGTGCAGGTAACACCCAGGAGCACTGCAGTAATCGCATGCCCAGGGTGTGAGGTTACAGAAAAGAGAAGAGTGTAGCAGAATACAATTGCAGGCGAATCCAGAAAATTCACGTTCATGCTCAGGTCACATGAAATTTAGTGTTCTTGGGCCCGTAAGATAACTTTTGATATTTTTGTTTCCTTTTTTCATGGAGCAAACACATAGACGTGCACATACAGGCACACATCCTCACATCCTCACATACACCCGAGCGCTGACTCAGCAGTCCCGGCAGTCCAGATACAGCAGGATATGCCTTCCTTTCTTTATTCTGCTGGAGCCAAAATTCTCAACATACTCCCAATGTTTCAAATATTCTGGGTTTATCTTCTGTATGTTCGTAAACTTTGAATGTTATTTTCATTCATAAACATGTATTTCCCACATAATACAATGGTGACTTATAAGCTCTGATTTGATTCTCTAGACTGAATCAGGTAATGCTTTTTTCAACAAAATAAAAGTACGTTATGCGTCAAAATGGTTAACAATTAAGTCAAGAATAATAACAAAAAGTCTCCAGTCCCAAAACTATTTATTTTAGAGGGAGTAACTAAGGTTTGTGCAACAATGTAATCTGAAATCTAAAAACCATGGTTATTAAAGCAAAAAAAAAAAGATTCAATATGTTAATATCTCATTGAAATGCTTCTGAAAGTTCTATCATTAATCTGAATCATCACCATACCTGAGTATTTTCATACACCTTTCCCAGATGCTAATATTTTTGTCTTCATTACAGGTTTCCATTGTTTCAAACTCTAAATCGACAGAACTGCATAGTGTATAAACCAAGCGGTAGTATTTTGGATGAAGACTGTAGGGAGAGATTTCCTTTCATCTGTAGGCATCAGCTTTTTTAAGTGTTTCTTGGGGTTGGGGAGCAATGCAGTTTCAGGTTTACCTTTTATATTATTACTAATTATCTACTTCTTAAGTCTATAATTTTTTCAATTTTTTGTCTTATACAATTTGTGCATATTTGAATCCATATATTTTAAAATTGCTTAAATTTCTGTGCCTATACTTGAATTTTTAAGCATCAAGATAAAGAATGTTACAAATATTTAGATTTTATTTTATGTGTTTAATATTAAATGTATTGTAGTTTTATGCATCATTTCTTGCAAATTATCTCTGTACAAATTTCAGTTAAATTTAAAACACCAAATAATGTATATCAACCTCATTTCAGTGCTTCATATGATGTAACTAAATTGGGAAGAACCATCTTCATCTTCCTAAAAATAAAAAAATATTTTAATGCTTTTCATTAGCTCTTTCTGGAGATATATATATATATATATATTTGCTTTAGAGCTAAAAGTTCCAGTGCTATATGCTACATGACAAAAAAAAATATGTTATCCAGCTTCAGATCAAAACAAATTTTGGCTCTTTTCCTTAATGCTCTAAATTCTGAAGAACAACTGAAGTTTTTGGCCATTACTTCAAAATATGTGTTTCCAATATGATTGCTTCCAGATTTTGCAAGGGGAATGAGAATCCAAGTCGTCCGGGGTGCCCCAGAACTTTCTTACCTCATTTTTATGCATCAGGAAGAGTCATTTACATGTGCATTGAAGATCTTATTCTCAAATTAATAAAAAAAAATTTTTTTTTTCCTAAAAGTCTTGCATCGAATACTACATAATTCACTTTTTATCTTTTGATGGTTTTTTAAGAGAGCCGAAAAAAGGGTGGAGATAATGATAAGTTCTGACACCAGGGACTGGCTGGGATCTTCCTGACCTAACAGCCACCAAAAGCCAATTCCTTTTTATGACTGTTGCATATGTATTTTAAAGAATTTGGATTGACATCCTTATTTCCTTTTTACTTTTATATTTCAATTAAGTGAAAACAATCAATACCTAATAATTGATCTTAATATATAAAAAATCAAGTTGTTGTAGTCATCTAATGCTGTTATAACAGAAATACCACAGGTGGATAGCTTTAACAAAGAGAAGTTTATTCTCTCTCAGTCCAGTAGGCTAGAAGTTCAATTCAGGGTGCCGGCTCCAAGGGGAAGATTTCTCTCTCTGTTGCTTCTGGAGGAAGGTCCTTGTCCTCAGTCTTCCCTTGGTTTGGGAGAATCTCAGCACAGGAACCTCAAGTCCAAAGGATGCTCTCTGCTCCTAGCGCTGCTTTCTTGGTGGTATGCGATCCCCAGGTCTCTCTGCTAGCTTCTTTCATTTATATCTCAAAAGAGATTGGCTTAAGACACTACCTAATCTTGGAGATCCCATCAACATAACTGCCGCTAATCCATCTCACTAACATCATAGTGACAGGATTTACAACACATAGGGAAATCATATCAGATGACAACATGGTAGACAATCACACAGTATTGGGAATCAGGACCTAGCCAAGTTGATAGATATTTTGGGGGGGACACAATTCAACCCATGACACAAGGAGAGAAAAGAACCTACTAGATTTTATTTCTTAAAGAATAAATAAAATAGGGCTACAGTACTGAACTTTTCATGCTCTTCTATGATGATTCACTTAGGAAAAGTGCACATAGATTGTCTGATGGAAGATGCGGATTTTAAAATGCTTGACCTCTGACTAGAGAAATTATCTATGACACTTTCTGAATATTTAAAATATTTTGGTTTTATTGTTCATGTGTTTTTAAAGTAATATACTTTTAGTTAAACTAAAAAACAAATCAATAGAATAGTGGCATATAATGAAAATCAAGTCCCATGTCTCAAGTGTACCATCTGCCTGTCCTCCTCCCGTGAGGCGCTGTTTCTTGGTTTCATTTTGCTGTTTATAGTGGTTTTCTCTGTAAGAACAAGAGAAATATCACTGTTTATATTTAGCCACATCCAAGTAAGTATAGGTTCAAGGTTGTTCTTTTTCATGTCATTGCTCTCTCAGGTGTTTTAAGCCACATCTGAGGGCTCACAGACATTTATTACAGTTCCAAGAGGAGGGAGAAACAGAAGGTGTTAAATATGATGGGAGATGTCTAGTTTTAGAGGGTAATTCATGCTAAAATTTATTTCCACTGGAAGAAGGAAATTCCCCTTGCCTCCCAGTTACAGTTGAGATGTTTCCTCAGCTTGCATATCACTTCAGGGCACTGATAACAGAAGGTATTGACTTGAATGTAGATATTGGTCATCCAAGGGAGAGTATCTTTCTCACAGCATGATCACATTATATTAGATGTGCTCAGTCCAGGCCCACTTGAATGCTTCCTCTCACCTTTTATGGTCTTCAGTAAGGGGGGAGGGAGAATTTTTTTAAAGGCAGGGCTTTCTATCAGCTGTTTTTTTTTTTTTTGCTAATGTGACATGAAATCTCTTATATATTCTCTGGGGAAAGGCACTTTATTTTTTCCTCTTTACAATGGGCTAATGTACATGGAAGTATCCAGTTGAGTAAATATCTCTGTGTTGGGTGTAGAACAAGGAGAAGAGAGGTAAGAAAATGTGGCAAATACACACACACGCAAAATAACAAAATATGATTGCCACATGTCAGTTTATACTAACGTAAGTTAATCCTGTAATCACCACTGTATCTATTTTGTATTGCTATATAACAAATTACTGCGTATTTAGAAATTTAAAACAACAAGGTTGTTACTACAGCTTCCATTGGGCAGAACCCAGGAACAGCTTATCTGGGTCCTTTGCTCAGGGTCACACAAGGCTGTAGTCAAGGTCTTGGTCAGACTGCTTCTCAGCTGGAGCTCTTGTCCAAACTCATTCAGGTTGTTGGCACGCTTTAATTCCTTGTGTTTTTCAGGCAAGGCCCTCCGCAACTAGTGGCTACCCTTCTCCATATGGAATTCACATCATGGCTGCTTGCATCTTCAAAGCCAGAAAGAAAGTGTCTCTGGTTCCTCAATCTCTGACCTCTAGACTCTTTTAAAATGTTCATCTACTTAGATCAGGCCCACCCAGTATTACCTCCTTTTTGATTATGTCAAAATCAACTTAATTGTATCTGAAAAATTTTCTCACCTTTTCCATGTAACCTAATCTCATCACAGGAGTGACATTCCATCCTATTCACAAATCCCACCCTCACTCAAGGTGGGGCAGATTACAGAGGGCATTTATACCAGGAAGCTGGAATCTTAGGGACCATCTTAGAGTATTGCCTATTACACCAATTACCTTAGTTATCTAGTGCCGCTATAACAGAAATACCACAAGTGGGTGACATTAACAGAAAATTTTTTTCTCACAATTAGGAGACTAGAAGTCCATATTCAGGATGCTGGCTTTAGGGGAAAGCTTTCTCTGTCAGCTCTGGAGAACAGCTGCTGTTTCTTCAGATTCTGCTTCCCAGTTCCTTGGAAATTTCCATGTGTCTTGGTATCTATCTTACTCCATCTCTGCTCACTGGTTTGCTTGTTTAATCTCTTAGATCTCAAAAGGGATTGAGTAAAGGTACACCTTAGGCTAACTCTGTTTCATTAACATAGCAAAGAAAAGCCATTCTCAAATGGGATTATAACCATAGGCATAGAGGTTAGAATTTACAGCACATATTTTTGGGGGGCACTTTTCAATCCATAACATGAACATACCCATATAAAATGAAACTTTCATTTCTCATTTTATTAAATTTAATCAATGCCTTTTGAATCTTGATAAGATAGCTGAGAATTTAAATCACACATTCTGCAACAAGTAATTCTATTCAATTTTTCCCAATATACTAATTCTCAGCTCCTCCACAGTGACAAGTAAAACCTCACATAGTATGCCTGAGAAGGATGGAGTTATTTTAGCCATATGAATTGGAGCAGTTCTTTTCTTGTCTTTAGGGATGCCTAAAATCGTTCTCTTATTCTTGGTCAATATGGGGGCAGTGGACTAACTGACTAACCAACTAACTAACCAACCAATTTATAGTGTGCTAGGGGCCAATTTGCTTATTCATAGCTTGTGCCTGAGACAACTAGTTAGATATCCAGTCTTCACTACCTGATTAGATGGTCATAAGAGACTGCTGGAAACTGCTAGAGCTCTCTTGAAATCATATTTTGTCACAGAGACATCAGCAGTCCAATATAAGCATGAAGCATGTTTTGTGCAATTAAAAAAGACATTGGGAGCTTCTTCCTGAACGTCTCTTGGACCCCCACTGCTTACATATATTCTCTTTCTCATATGTATCACATTTTTTTTTACTCATATAAAGCGTTATCTGAGTATGTTCTGTTTCACTTTATTATTCATTTCAATTATCTAACCCTGAGAAATCTTTGGAATACTTAAACCTCCTTTTCCATTTCCATAGTTTTGAGACTTTTTTCTTTATACCTTAGCGCAGGGATTAAAAATATTTTGTGAAAATGTACAGAAATATTTTCAGCTTTGTGTGTTAGTCTGTGTTTCAACTTCTCAGCTCAGCCATTGCCTTGCTAAAGATGTCAGAGACAATAAGTAAGTAAATGGTGCAGCTGTGTTCCAAAAAACTTCACTTACAAAAACAGATGGTAGGTTGGATTTGGCCTATAGGTTGTAGTTTGCCAACCTCTGCCAAAATGTACAAATGAGGATATAAAACACCAATCCTATTCTCTACTTTGCCTTACCTTTTTCCAGTTCAGTTCTGACCAATTGTGAATGGACCTGTACATTTTTCAGGATAAAAAACAGTTTTGTCCTTGATTGTCTGTCTGTGGTAACCATCAATAATCCTCACCTTCTGGTGTTTGTGTCCTTCTATAATTTTCTTTCACATGGTATTAGGGTTGTTATGTATGACCAATAGAACAACAGTAGAAATGATGGGATGTTGCTTCTGAGGCTAGGTCATAAAAGAAAGTGTGAATTCTGCCTCTTTTGTTTCTCCCAGATCAGTTGATCTGGGAGCAGGTAGTTACCAAGTTGTGAGCTACCCTGTGTAGGGGACTGTGTGATGAGGAATGGAAGCCTCCTATGGAAAGTCACAAGGAACTGAGGCCTCTTGGCAGGAGCCATGTCAGTGAGCCTTCTTGGAAGCCAAGTCTCCAGCCAGAGTCAAGCCTTCGGATGACTACAGCCCAGCAGACTTCCTGACAGCAACAAGAGATCCTGAGCCAGATCCATCCCTAAAGCTGTTTAGGATTCCTGTCCTTCAGAAACAGTGTGAAATTATAAATGCTTGTTGTTTATTTATTTGTATAAACTTAGGGAATGACACCTTATGAGCTTCATCCACACCTGGGTCTCATGAGTTTCTGGACTTTGAGCTGATGATGTAATAGGATGATACTTTTGGGGGCCACAGAAGGGGATGAATGTATATTGCAAGTGGGAAGAGCAGAAATAATTGGTGGCCAAAGGGTGGCCTCCTATATTATTCAGCCTCCTAGATGGTCCCTAATGGCCCCCACCTCCTGATATTCTCACCCTTTTCAAATAATCAACCATATTCTGTTAAGGTTGATCTGTATGAGCAATAGAATATGGCCAAAGTTATGGTATGACACTTATGAGGACAGGCCATAAAAGAGAGTGAGGCTTCTATATTCCAAGGTGCTTGGGAAAATTTATAATCTCACCAGCAGTTTATGTGAGTTTGTGTTGCTCCTTTTCCTCTCCAACACATACTAAACAAACAAATAAACCCGTTGTGCTCAAGTTGATGCCAACTCATAGCAACCATATAGGAGAGAGTAGAACTGCCCCTTCGGCTTTCCAAGGCTGTAATCTTTATGGAAGTAGACTGCTACTTTTCTCTTCCATGGAGTGGGAGCTTTCAGTTTGTAGCTGAGCACTTTATTCACTGTGCCACCTGGACTTCTACATTTGTGAAACTCTCACATATCATCTTCATCCTTCATCAATGTAGATAACACACTCATCACCCCGGAAAGTCTCCTAGTGACCCCAAGTACTACTTTCCTCCTGCTCCTACCCACACAGATGACTATAGTACGGATTTTGTTAGCATAGATTTTCATTTTTTAAAGCTTTGTGTATACATATATAAAATATATATAACATAGAACCATGCAGTTTGTACATCTTTTGTTTGGATTTTTTAGCTCAACATAATTATTTTCAGATTGATTTGTGTTGTTATGCGTATCAATAATTGATTTCTTTTTATTGGTGAGTAGCGTTCCATTTTATGGGTAAAACACAATTCATCCATTCCCTGGTTGATAGATATTTGGGTTGTTTCCATTTTGTGGTTATTACTAGTAAAGTTACCATGTGTATTCACTCACAAGACTGTGTTTGGACATAGATCTTCTTTTGGATAAAAATAATTTTCTAGGAGTAGAATGGTTGGATCATACGGTAGGTGCTTGTTTACATTCTTAAAAACCTGTCAAACTGTTTTCCAAAGGGATTGTTCCACTTTATATTCCCACTTGCAGTGTTTGAGAGCTCACTTCCTCCACATCTTGGCCAGCACTGGAATGATCTTTATACTTTTAGCCATTCTAATTAGCATGCAGTATGGAAACCCTGGTGGCGTAGTGGTTAAGTGCTACGGCTGCTTACCAAAGGGTCAGCAGTTCAAATCCGCCAGGCGCTCCTTGGAAACTCTACGGGGCAGTTCTACTCTGTCCTATAGGGTTGCTATGAGTCGGAATCGACCCCATGGCACTGGTTTTTTTTTTTTTTTTGGTCATTCATTGTGTATTTAATTTGCATTTCTCTAATGAATTATGTTTTCAAACATCTAGTTATTTGCTTATTTGCCGTTATTTACCTCTTTCTTGGTAATTTTTCTGTTCAAATAGCTTGCCAATTTTATTGTTTTTACTTATTGAGTTTTGATAATTTTTGTGTATTCTGTATAAAAGTCCTTTATCAGACAGATGTCTTGAAAAATTTTCTCCCAGTCTGAGGTTTGTCTTTTCATTCTCTTAGCAGTGTCTTTCAAAGAGCAGAAGTTTTAAGTCTTGACAAAGTCCACTTTATCAATTTGTTCTTTTATAAATCATGCTTTTCGCACCATTTCTAAGAAAGCTTTGGCTAAATCAAAGCCACAAATTTTTTCTTCTCTGTTTTCTTCTAGAAGATTTATAGTTAGATTGTGCATTTAGATCCATGATTTACTTTGAATTATGGGGATTGGACATATTTGATGTAAGGGGTGAATCAAAGATTTTGTTTGTTTTGTTTTTGTATACCTATTTTTTCCCACGCTATTTGTTAAAAATATTATCCTTGCTCCACTTAAATGCCTACACACCTTTGTCAAGAATCAATTTTCCACATACGTATGGATCTGTTCCGAACTCCCTGTTTTGTTTTATAGATCTGTTTGCCTCATTTTGCATGGAGAGCACACTGTTCTCTTTACTCTAGCTTTATAAAAATCTTGAAGTCTAGTTGTGATCACCCTCCAGCTTTGTTAATATTTAAGTTGTTTTGGTTGTTGTTGTATTTTGCATTCTATATGAATTTTACAATTATCATGTCAATCATCAACAACAACAATTAAACCTGGGATTTTAATTGGAATTGCAATCTATCTATAGATCAGTGTTGGAAAAATTGCCATATCAACAATACTGAGTCTTCTGACTCTTTAAGTGTGTATATATCTTTTGCCTCATTATACTCAGACTTCTCTTAGCAAGATTATGTAGTTTTTAATAATATAATAATATGCAGCCTTTTACATTTTTATGAGGTTTTGCTAAGTACCGAATTGCTTTTGATCCTATAATAGATTATATGTCTTTTATTTCAATTTTTGGTTGCAAGTGTATATACAATTGACTTTTGTATTTATCTTTTATGTTTCAACCTTTTCACTCACTTATTCTAGCAGAATTTCTGTAAATTCCATTTGATTTTCAACACAAACAATTATATTATCTATGAATAAAGACAAATTTCCCTGTTTCTTTTCACAACTAGATGCCTTTATTTCTTTTTCTTGCCTGTTCACAATAACCAGAACATTCAGTACAAACTTGAATACACTAGTGAGAGTAGAGCTCATAGTCTTATTCTTGAACGAAAACAATCACTTTTTTATCTTTATATTTAATCTTAACTGTAGGGTTTTGTAGATGACCTTTACAAGGTTGAGGAAGTTCCCTTTACTCCTGTTTTGCTAAGTTTTTATCAGGAGTCCAAATGTGTTTTTATGAATTTATTTTTCTGCATCTATTTAGATCATATGGTGTTTCTTCATTAATTTGTTGATGTGGTGAATTACATTAATTTATTTGCCAGTGTTAAGTTGATCTTTCATTCCTGGAATAAACTCCACTTGTTCATCATCTTATTTTCAGCAATTACGGGCTACAGCTTTTTTTTTTTTTTTTTTTTAAAGGAAATACATGACACAGAAAGGCTGAAATAAAATATGTTGACAACACAGTCATCTTACATTGATATCTTAGACTACTTATTTTTTGAGAGCTTATAGTAAGTCTTCCTTTTACTGGTTAAGAGCATAAAACAGATTTGAGAGTAAGGATATAAAATAAAGGGAATTAAAAAAAATAACATAGTAGCTAAACCTCTAGCCTCACAGAACAAAAAGGGTCACCTGATTCCAAATATCCCCCTGTTTTCTCTAAAATCCACAAAATCAACAAAGAAAGAAAACAAAATCATTCAGAAATCCTGGCCTTTCAACATTTCTGGGAAACAGAGAGTACCACAAGCTTCAAAATACCTGTAATCAGGACAAAACTCTTGTTCCAGCCTACCACTGCATTCCTGTGGTGAGGGGAAGGACGGTAGTCTTTAGAAAATGTTATTAAAAAAAGAGAATGGAGAGTTAGGTGAAACAGACAAAATTAATCCAGGAAGAGAAAAAAAAAATAAAACAAATATCAAAATACTTAACACAGGTTCAGAGCTGGAATTTCATGCCACTGGGAAAAGGTTTGAGAGGATGTGATATATATTAGGAGTGGCAGCCTCAGAGAAGTATTGCTCTGTAGGAGAATAATGATGCCATGGTGCCCAATAAGTTATGACTGTGTAAGAAAAGAAGTAAGATGGGGAAATTAAGGATCCTACGGACATGAAAGAGAAAAAAAGACCAGCTTTGTGTCATTCCCATCATCAAAATCAACGCTATCCACAAAAGAAATGCACAGTATAGGGAAGAACTAACAGAAGAGGGAACTCTCTAACTAGGAACATTGTTCACAGAATAAATAAAAGGAAGAGAAAAAACAGACCACGTTCATACAAGTTTCTGTTAAAAAAAGAAAAAAAATCAGAGAAAGTGAATAAAAGATTTTTGCCTATGAAAAGTCACCCACTTAAAAAAAAAAAAAAAAGCAGCCACAGAGTGGAAAAATGGCAATGAAATACTGTAAATTGAATTGGATATCTTCACACAATCATAAAAACAAAGAACAAAAATGTCAAAAAAAAAAAAAAAAAAAAAGATTGAACTGAAGCAGGAGTTGATGGAACTCCAGAGTTAATAGATGCTAAAAGTAGAGATGAACAAAATAGGCAAACTGATTTCATCAACAAAAATAAAGCACAAATATACAAAATAAGAAATGAGAAGAAAAAAACTTCATGCTGTTGTGTCGGTTCAGACTTGTATGGGAATAATTATCGCTGTAGAGGAAATTTTGTAAAAAGTTATGAGATTACTTTCTGTTACTTTACTCGAATCCTTTGAAAACCTAGAGAAAATGGATAATTTCTTTTAAATTTTCATTTATTGTACTTGTACTTCAGTAGATATAATATGTTAAATAAAATAATTTCTTTTTTTTTGTAGAAGAAACAGAGAAAGTTACTAACGCACTATTACTACTACACACACGGAAGGAGTCTCTGGGCGGCACAAATGGAGAAGCACTTGGCTACTAACCAAAAAGTTGATGGTTTGAATCCACCCAGAGGGGTCCTGGAAGAAATGCCTGGCAATCTACTTCCAAAAGATCAGAGCCATTGCAAACCCTCTGGAGCTCAGTTCTTATGTAAATAACATGTTCTTATTAAACATATTATATCTACTGACACACATGGGGTCTCCATGAGATGGAATTGACTTGGTTTTTGCTTGGTACACACAAAAAACATGCACATGACCCAGAATTTTACAAAACTTCTGGGGACTGGATACTACATACATTGTTTTAGAGCCTGGATAACAAAGAAAATATTCCAAATTCTCTTCATAATGTAAATAAAACTTTGATATCCAAACGTGATATAAATATCACAAAAAATAACTGTGAATATTGATACAAAAATCTTTAAGTCTTAGCACAGTGACTCCAGCACTGCATTAAGAAAAGATCTTTCTCCCTTTGATTGGCTTCTTGTTCTTGTTGTCACCTTCCATTAAGGTGGCGCCTGGCTCATGGGAACCCATGCACAGTGCAATAAGACCATTATGACTTAGGAGAATACAGCCATTCTTTGGCATTTATAAGTTTTACTTATCTTGGGAGGTTTGCTCAAAATCCATTTGCCATATGAAACTTTTCTTTACTATATGCATACTAAAACTGCCTCTTCTTTCCTGTCTTCATGTAGCACCTCTGTTATAATTCTCTTCAACTTTAGCACCATTCATTTGGCAAACATTTGAGTCTTTACAGTATGCTCTGTCTTATGGGCACTAAGGAGAGAAAAACGAGTAAGATACCATCACTGCTAAAGTCAGTTACCATTCTTTTAGTGGCTTTATTTATCTATCAGTCTTTCAGGGGGAACATCCACTTCCTGTATATCTATTAAAAGTCTTCCAATATACCAGGTTCTTCACTGGCTCAGGAAATAAGTGGTTGAGAGGTATATCTGCTAACCAAAAGGTCACAGTTTGAATCCACCAGTCCCTCCTTGGAAACCCTATGGGGCAGCTCTACTCTGTTGTGTATGGTTACTATGAGTCAGAATCGACTTGGCAGCAATGGGTTTGGTGCGAAGATATTCTGGTTCTAGCTTTTTGACCTTTGCCTCTCCTGGCTGATCTAAATGAGGCAGAGACAGGAAACACAGAAATGAGAGGCGGTAAAACCAACCACTCTGTGCAAAAAAAGAAATAAAAATCTGCGGAAAATACAGACATGTAGCTCTGGGCTTGATTTGAAATATATTGCCCATCTGCTCTGGAGCAGGACTGCCTGAGTTTCAAATTTAAGTGACCTTGGACAAATTACTTGGCCCCACTGGACCTCAGTTTTCTCATCTATCAAGGATCTTTATACCATATTCCTTATTAAGTCATTTTGATAATCATGAATTAGTATGTGAAAAAGGTTTAAATTGTATTTTATACAAAGTGGATATTTATTATGATTAAAATAGAAGTCTGCATAGAAATTATATTATTCTAAATAGATTTACCTTTGTCTATTTTTTCAGTATTTTCCAAATATATTTTGTAGATAACTATGATGTTCAAACATATAAAAAAAGATTCTCACTTCTCTGGTGCTAATCATAGGGTTCGTTTTACAAAAGTGCAGTGATAATTTCCTGTTTTGTGATATCTGGAACATTTTAGAAGCTGGTCATTTTACAGCTCCTTGCTCATATTACACATATGTGGCTCACCAACAGATGATCAAGAACATTATTTAAATATGCACTTTTTCTTTTAAATTTCCTCATATGTGTCTTTGAATTCCATAGCCTCCAGCTCAACTCTCTGATCCAGCGGCGCTCTTCTCCAGACAGCACTCATCTGGGCCGTCCCTGAATCAGCCTTGGAGCATCATTTCTCATGGCAGGTATGCGTTCCCCCAATAAGATTATACAGATATTACATGTCCAGGAAAGATATCTCAGGGACATGACTAGTATCAGGGCAGAGCTTTAAGAGAAATAGGCATAAATGCAGTGGACGTTTTTAGGCTAGCCATGTGGCTGTACTTCCCACATTGATTTTAATTTTCTGATTATAAGCTCTCTAATCTAGAAAACATTTTGTGATGCTCTTTTAACAGGTTTTAAGAGTGGTTTCTGATAGAGGTACCCCTAAATTCTGAAAAAGAACAAAATTTATGTGCTTAAATGGTGATCAACATAATTCTATCACAAAAATAGGGAATGCCAAATATTAATGACACCTTGTTTCAAAGTGTTTATTAAAAAATTGACCATTAGTGTTGTGATATCCAAAGATCGCCCCGATTTAGAATTTGACTCATTATACTGTTGTTAATTAAAACCACAGTCTTTGGGGGTGTGCTGACGTTAATGCAGAATCACCTAAGATTGATTCTGTCTTAACATGGGATGATTTTTTCTGAGGGAAAGTCCATAAGCAAATAAGTTTGGGTATGAGAAAATGTAAAGTGCTTGTAATAAAGGTTGTTTATGTGTCATAATTCAACGTAGTGGAATACATACCCATTCCTGTAGGGTATTTAGCCAAGCATTGGTTGTGGAATGTCTCCAACCAGGTCCAGGGTGCTCCTCTCTCATCTCTTCCCTATAATACCTCCACAGAGCTATGAGCAGGGAGACATTTCTCAAGGCAGAGCCGGCATTAAGATTAGCAGAAGGACACACACCAGATACTGTTATTGTCCGTGACAATGACAGAAAGTGTTGAAGGAAAGACTCTGGGCTTAGACACACTTTACGTTGATATCTTACTCTAGGAATGGATACATACACACTTTGACACTGTGAGAAAATAATGTTCCTCTTGAACCCTCAGTTTTCTCATCTACCTACTGGCAATCATACTTTCCACTTTTTTATTTTGTTGACAGAATAAAACTAAATGTCTGTTACGTAAGGTCATAAAACAGAAGCTGAGCCTATTGATCTCTTCTTACTGTAGAAGCTTCTTTACCAATTAAAAAAAATAGTGGTAAATTTGCTTTACTGTCTTCTAGAGATGGAGAGGATAGCACAGAAAAATGTATGGATAGTCTCACTGAAGAATAAAGTACACCACATAAAAGCCTTGGCATCGGGTGGAGTCCTGAGTTGAATGCCTTTATCTTTTAATATTTCATTGTCAAAAAACAACTGTGTTATAAAATCAAAAAAAATTTGAGAATCTCTAATTGGCTTCTGTTTTTAAAAGCTTTACTCCCTTTCTTTGTTCTTTAAGTCTTTGCCTATCTCTCTTTTTCTAGTTTTTCAGACCACTCCATGGAGGTTGATTTCTGGAATCTTAGGAGGAATAAGTCTTTTGCTGATGGCTATCTTGGCTATTTTATTGAATAATTGGCAAGTTTCTCTAGGCAAGTATTGATATAGATCAAAACCATGATAAAACCATTTAGTAATAAAGATTTTATTTTACCAATGTGTAATATTTTGTTGTCTCATGGCTTCACTTAAGTCTCTACCAAATTAAGTAAATTTCTCATTGTTTCTTATAGCATTCTCTCCAGGACTCATCATAGAACTGCAGGAAGGTAGGCTCCATACTCCACTCATAGCAACTTTATAGGACAGGATAGAACTGCCCCACAGGGTTTCCAAGGCTGTAATCTTTAAGGGAATAGACTGCTACATCTTTGTTTGGCAGACCAGCTGGTAAGTTCAAATGACCAACATTTCACGTTTTAGTTAGCAGCCTAGCACTTTAACCGAACCGCTGCACCACCAGAAAACCTTCAAAGCACTTTATTCTTTTCTGAATCAGGAAATATGTTAAAATGCTTTCTCCATTGAAGACTATCTTTGATCTAGTTACCCTGTTTATACTGCAGAGCTCAGCTTTGGGATCTCTTCTTAAAAAATTTAAAGAAAAGAAAAGACTTTTGTAGTTTTCTCCTATTGCATGCCCTTCTACGTGCTGTCTTAATATAATGAATTTATTTTGTATACTTACCAAAAGTATCATTAAATGTAATTAATAAAGGATTGGAAATTATATAATTCTGACTTCAGCTCTAGAATATAACTCTAGGGAGAAAGAGATCATTTCTGACTTGGTCACATTAACATTCTCTGAACAGAGCATGCTGTGGTGTAAAAATATATCGTAGATTCTCAGAGAATATTTGTGGAAAATGTGAATAAAACACAAATGATTTTTTTTTAACAATTTTTATTGTGTTTTAAGTGAAAGTTTACAAATCAAGTCAGTCTGTCACATATAAGCTTATATACACCTTACTCCATACTCCCACTAATGAGTCAGCCTGCTCCCTTCTTCCAGTCTCTCCCTTTGTGACGATTTTGCCAGTTTCTAACCCTCTCTACCCTCCTATCTCCCCTCCAGACTGGAGATGCCAACACAGTCTCAAGTGTCACAAATGATTTTCGAATGAGTAAATAGCACTGAAGTTTTTAAATGTTCAGAGCCATCAGTCATGTTTTATTTTTTCTCTTAGGCTCTGACTGCTGTTCTTGTCCGGAAAAGTGGATTGGGTATCGGTGTAGCTGTTATCTCATTTTGAATGAAGAAAAAACTTGGGCAGAAAGTAGAAATTTCTGTGCTTCTCAGAATTCCAGTCTGCTTCAGCTGAAAAGCAGAGATGAATTGGCATGTACTTTATTATTTTTTTTAATTTAGAAAAATATAGCATCAAAATGAGCTGAACGCTTTGACTCAAGTCTTTAGTCAGAAAGTCCATGGATGGTTATATTTTGTCAAAAATAAACAACTCAGAACACCATTAACAGATTACTATGTAGGTTTAATGGTAAATTTGCAAATTGGGGCAATACACAACTTACTGTGGAAATGAGTGCTCCGATTAATACAAATTTCAAAGTACTGGTCTACAATTTTATTAGTAACTTTGAGCAAAAAACCTGTGATAGGCTGATGAGTGTGCCAGAGTACATCAATCCTGTAAGAGAGCAGTATGTGCTGCAACGTCATCAAAGCTGAAATAGAAGCCTTGCTAAGACAGTCACAGAATCCGTGAGCCAGAGTTATAAGTCCTGAGGACTCTTGGAAGCAGGACATGTTCATTCATCTTTGTGTGTTTCAGCGAGCCTGATCACCTAGATGCAATTATGTGAAACAAGGCAAGCTGCTTCTAAAGGTTAGTTATAGTTTAAGACATACTATAGGCATGAAAACTATATATATATATATATATATATATATATATATATATATATGATTATACCAAAAAACCCAAACCAAACCCAGTGCCGTCGAGTTGATTGCAACTCATAGCGACCCTATAGGACAGAGTAGAGCTGCCCCATAGAGTTTCCAAGGGGTGCCTGGTGGATTCGAACTGCCGACACTTTGGTTACCAGCCCTAGCGATTAACCACTATGCCAGCAGGGTTTCCTATGATTATATAGCACATAGATTTCTAACATTTAATAAGATGACCTTTAGTGTTGTGGGTAAGAGAACTCTATTCTCATAAAGTAAAATTTATGATTTTCTTTCACAATTTGATAAATGATCTATTAATTCCCTTTACCTTGAAACAATCGTTAAAAACCTCATAAAAATCATCAAAGATTTACATCATGGGGATTAAAATCAGGATGTTAGATAAAGTGCAAAAAACTTTTCAGGGAAAAGTCAAAGAAGAAATGTGAGATCACTACTTTTATTCATCAAGGAACCAACCTAACGACTGTACTCTTTAGTTCTTTTAATTGAGTTTAATTTCTTTTGGAATTTTCTAGCTTTAGTCATATATCTGGGATGTACTGTGGAACCAAAATATTGGCTATTGAATGGTACAAAAGGTTTGAACTCAACTAGTAATCTAAATGTTGGTGTTTCAAAACCAACCAGTGTGGAAGAAAGCCTTGGCAATCTTCTTCCATTAAGATTACAGCCAAAAAAATTCTATGGGGTAGTTCTACACTGTAACACAAGGGGTTGCCATTAGTCAAAATTAACTCAATAGCAACTAGCAGGAAAACAGCATCATAAAAATTCCCCCCTTCTTAACAAAAAGTGAAAATTTCTCTAGCTGTATGCAGAACCTGGGCAGAGTACAGGTTCAGTAGATTATATCCGTATTTACCCCTTAAGGTACTTTTCATTTGCAATCAAACTTCAGTGGTGATCCTCTATGAAGAAAGTGTTCCATGAAAACTCTGACTCCCTTTATAGCATATTGCACTCCACACTGAGTGAGATTTTGTGGTATTGTTTTTTTCTTTGTAAACAAATGGGTCTGATAAAAGAAATATGAACCCTATGACTGTACCTTCTAAATTAGAAGTTAAAAATGAATTTGGTTTGTGTGATTGATAAAAAATTAATCCCAGAGTAGCTTCAAGTTAGCTTAATATCTCTGTCTCTGTTTCCAAGCAGGATTTTTTGAACTACCGTCGACAGTTTTACTGGCTTGGGATCTCTTATAATGAAACGCATGGCACCTGGTTGTGGGAGGATGGCTCTGCTCCCTCCCAAGATCTGTAAGTTTCTGGTAATCAGATACCTTTTCTGTCTTCTGTGAGTTAATACTTGGATCTCATTAGCACAGGTACCACCTAGGTGCACTATAACAAAGGTAAACTCTCCAGGCCACAAGATGACAGAGAAGAGAATGGTGCAACTAAATACGACTTTAGCCCAACTCAGAAATTCCAAGTCCTTGCTCAAGTGATATGAAGGTTGGTGTAGTTATGTCAACGGAGAACTTTTAATATGTGGCTTTTTGGTTTGTTTGTTTTCTTTGGTACAAACACATAGTATGTGCATGCATGCAATCTTGCATACATAGAGGAAGCCCATCAAAGTGGTATATTCTTTATTCTGATGGAGTCCAAATTTGTGAGCTTTCTCCCATATTTCAAATATTCTTACATTGTCGTTGTTGTTGTTAGGTGCTATCGAGTCAGTTCTGACTCAGAGCAACCCTATACACAACAGAAGGAAACACTGCCTGGTCCTGTGCCATCCTCACAATCATTGTTAAGCCTGAGTCCATCAGTGCAACTACTATGTCAAGTCATCTCGTTTTAAAGTGCCTTCCAACCTGAGGGGCTCATCTTCCAGCACTATGTCAGGCCAGTGTTCTGCTGTTATTCATAAGATTTTCACTGGCCAATTTTTTTAGAGGAAATTGCCAGGTCTGTCTTCATAACCTGTCTTAGCCTGGAAGCTCTCTTGAAACCTCTTCACCATGGGTGACCCTGCTGGTATTTGAAAGATGTGTGGCATAGCTTCCAGCATCACAGCAACACGTAAGCCATCACAGTATGACAATCTGACAGAAGAGTAGTGGATCCTGGGCTTATCTTCTATATTCGTGTAATCTTTGCATATCATTGTTACTTCTAAACATGGGACTTGCAACATCATGCAGAGACAAATTGCACACTTTGATTTGTCATCCTAGGCTACATTAGCCAATACATCTTTGAACAAAATATAAGTAAAATATATCATACATCAAAGCCATTAAAGACAACAGAAATTACAAAGAATCAAAAAAATCCCTGGCCTCAATCCTATGATTATTGAGGAGACGACTTATTTTTATGTAACTTTGTACTCTGAAATCATAAAAATTGTGGTTGTTAAATGAAAAACTTAATAAATGAATGCCTTAGTGTATTAACATGTCATTCAAACACTTAAAAATTCTATTGTTTAATCAAAAACAACATTATCCTAAATATTCTCATTTCTTTTTCTTACATGTCAACATTTTCTTCTTCATTGCAGATTTTCATTCTTTCAAACTTTAGACCCAAAGAAGTGCATAGTGCATAGTCCAAACAAAGAGATTTTGGATGAACCCTGTGGGGGAAAAAGGCCTTATATCTGTGAGCAACAGCTTATTTAAGTGTTTCTTGGGATGTGGTGGGGCCAGGGGGGCTGGGAGTTATAATGCAGGTCCAGGATTAATGAGATTAGTATCTTCATCTCTTACATTGGTAGAAATTATCTACTTCTGGGGTCTGTGAAATGTTGACATTTACGTCTTTTCATACATTTTACATGTATTTGAAGCCACGTGCTTTAAAATTGTTAAAATGTCTGTGTCTACACCGGAAATTATAATGCATCAATGTAAAGACTTTTGAAAACATTTTTATTTACATTACTGTGTGAATTTGATGAATTTTTTACATCATTATAAAGATTTTTAATACTAAATTTTATGTACTTTTATTTATATATTCTTGCAAATTCTCTCTGTAAAAATGTAAATAAATTTGACTTAATATTGAATAATACATATCAATCTCATTTTAGTTCTCTGTACTCACCACCCAGTGCCCTCGAGTCGATTCCAATTCATAGCGACCCTATAGGACAGAGTAACATATTAAATTGGGAACTCTCATTCTCACCTCACTTTTCTGAAAGTAAAAATAAGTCTAATGCTCTGTGTTAGTTTTCTCTGAACACATACATACATGTATACACATACACACACAAACATACATATAAATGTGTGTGTACATATGTATGTATATACACACTCACATATATATGGAAACACTGGTGGCATAGTGGTTAAGAGCTATGGCTTCTTAACAGAAGGTTGGTAGTTCAAATCCACCAGATGCATCTTGGAAACCCTATGGGCAGTTCTACTCTGTCCTACAGTTTTGCTATGAGTCAGAACCGATTCAACGGCAAAGGGTTTTATATACACATATGCATATATGTATGTGTGTGTGTGTGCGTGTGTGCGTGTAAATTTAGAGGTGAAAGTGCTATATGTCAGTGTTTTCCTATGTACCACTGAAGGGAACACATTTCCATTTTATACTTAGATGGTTATAGAGTTTACATGACATTTTCCAGGGTAACATGACCCATAAATCCATAGATTCCAGTTTTTTTCTCCCATAATCAATCATAGGCAAAGGATTGGATTGCACGTAAAACAATCTGTAGGTGAGGACTCTGTCTATGAAAAATGAGTGTTTGCTAAGGTTTGTTATTGACAAGTATACAAAGACTCTTAACCAGGTCACAGCGCTTCTTTCTTTCCTAGGAGTCCCTTCCCTAGCCTAAAAGGAGAGAAGAATTTTCAGCCCAATGCAGGCAATATCCTTTTAATCTGCAAATGGGAAACTTTGCCAAACACTGAGATCAAAATAAATTTATCAATTGAGACTATTGAGATAGGTATTATTAATATTTTCTGAAAAATGTTGTTATAAATAGGCAGACAATGAAAAGACACCAGACGTCACTGTAGATGTATTAGGTGGACCTCAATTTCCTTCCCCCAGGTCTTTGTGCAGGCTTGAATGACACTCTAGCTATTGGAGTCACCATTTGCCTTGAACAAGGGCACCAGATAAGTAAGAGATCACAGGAAAGACAGAATATGGTGACCTTCGGTGGACACTAGAGGAGGGGATGAAACTTAAGAGAGATGATCTTGCATCTTTGGGAAGGACACATAACGTTTCAAAAATAAATTTAGATAAGGATTCAAACTTGGCTTGCAGTTTTGAAAGAATTAAAGGAAGAAATAAAAAATGAGAACAAATATATATACAACCCACTGCTGCCAAGTAGGTTCCAACTCACAGTAAACCTATAGGGTTTCCAATTCGCTGTATGAAAGTGGACTGCCACGTCTTTCTTCTGCTGGGCTGCTGGTGGTTTCTAACTGCTGACCTTTCAGTTAGCAGTCAATGGCTTTAACCACTATGCCACCAGGACTTCAGTGATACACAATGTGTATACCTAAATGTGTATGAGTATATGTGTGTGTGGGTATGTAAAACCAAACCCATTGCCATGAAGGTCATTCTGACTCATAGTGACATTATAGGAATGGGTAGAACTGTCTCATAGGGTCTCCAAGACTGTAAATCTTTACAGAAGCAGACTGCCACATCTTTCTCCTTTGGAGCACAGCTGGCAGGTTAGAACCACCAACCTTTCAGTTAGCAGGCAAACACTTAATCACTGCACCACCAGGGCCTGAGAGAGAGAGAGAGAAAGGAGAGGTCCTGGGTGTGCAATTCTAAAATGATACACGTGGGGGCACCATAAGTCAGAATTGACTACATGGCAAATGGTTTTTTACAAATGTATACATATAAATATGTGGTGTGTGTTTGTGTGTGTATGTGTATATATGTAACTTGAGCCTAGAGTTCTTCTACTGGAAATGTCTTTGCTGACTTTTTTACTTCTGAGTCAATGGCCTAAGGAAAGAATGAATGATTTAAATATCACAAAACATGGTTATGAAAAATTAGAATAATGCCCTCAAAATAACTGATCCTGATAATGTTAAAAGTATAGTAAAGTCATGGACTGAATTATGTCCCCCCCTAAAAAGTGTGTATCAACTTGGTTAGGCCATGATTCTCAGTATTTTGTGATTGTCCTCCATTTTGTGATTGAAATTTTATGTTGAGAGGATTAGGTGGGATTGTAACACAACCCTTATGCAGGTCACCTCACTGATTCAAGGTAAAGGGAATTTCCCTGGGGTGTGGACTGCACCACCTTTTATCTCTCAGAAGATGAAAGGGAAACAAACAGAGTGGGGGGACCTCATTCTACCCAGAAAGCAGCACGAGAAGCAGAGCACGTCCTTTGGACATGGGGTCCCTACACCTGAGAAGCTCCTCAACCAGAGGAAGATTGAGGACAAGGAGCTTCCTCCAGAGCCCACAGAGAAAGAATGCTTTCCCCTGGAGCTGATGCCTTGAATTTGGACTTTTAGCCTACTTCACTGTGAGGAAATAATTTTCTCTTTGCTAAAGCCATTCACTTGTGGTATTTCTGTAATCCAGCACTAGATGGCTAAGACAATAGTCCCTTTGTGTGTCTATTTTGTCACAATTCTCACAAATTTGTTACATCCAAATACAAAAGCTATAGGCAAAATCTTAAGCTCCCACTAATTAATACTTTTTTATATTGCCAAAAAATGAGCAAAATTAGGCAGCTTTCTGCTGTTTTGCTGTTGTCCAGCACAAAAACCAAGAACGGGTAGATTTTGGGTATATACATACCATGAAATACCATGCAATGATAAAGAATAATAACTAGCGTCAGAAAGATAACACAGGTGAATCCAGAGGACGTTATGCTGAGTGAAATAACTCAATCACAAAAGAGCAAATGTTGCATGGTACCACTTTATAAAAATTCAAGAATAGGTTTACACACAGAAAGCAGTGTTCTCTGATGGCTATCAGCGATGGGAGGGGAGGAAGGGAGAATCACTAAATAGTAGACACATGTTACTTCTGGTAAAGGCAACAGAAAATATTGGAGAAGTCAGCACGAAGTGACCAAGGTAAATGAAAACACTGAGGGATACTTAAGAGTAAAGGACAACTATGGTAGATGCTATAACATACACAATTCTGCAACAACAATAATGACAACCAACAATTTGTGAGTGGTTATACAGGTAGATATGTATGCTACATAGGTGTGGAGGGTGTATGGGGGTACATGTACGTGCATAAATAGGTACAGTTGTGAGCATTTGTCTATACATATCTGCATCTGCTGCATATATATCCATACATATAATAGAGCACATAGAAGGCACAGTTACAGGAACTTTTTAGACATAAATCCAAACACGTCATGGGACGAAGTTACTGGACTTGAAGGCTAAGGGCCATAGAGTTGGGGGACAACTAGGTCAATTGGCATAACCCAGTTCATAAAGACAATGTTCTACATAGTTGTTTGGTGAGTAGTGTCTGGGATCTTAAAAGCTTGTGAATGATCACCTAAGATACAACTATTGGTCTCTTCCCATCTGGAGCAAAGGAAAGTAAAGGAAACCAAAGACTCTAGGAAGCAATTAGTCCATAGGTCTACTGGCCCACATGAACCACAGCCTCCTCTAGCCTGAGACCAGAAGAACTAATAGTGCCTGGTTACCACCAGCGAATACTCTCACCAGGCACACAATGCAAGATCCTGATTAGAATGGGAGAAAAATGTAGAACAAAACTCAGATTTATAAAAAAAAAAAAAAGACCAAATATACTGAACTGATAAAGACTGGAGGAACCCCTGAGACTATCACCTTAAGACACCCTTTTAACCTGGAACTGAAGCCACTCCCAACATTACCTTTCAGCCATAGTAGATTGGCCTATAAAATAAACAATAATACCAATGAGGAATGTGCTCCTTAGAACAATCAACTATACAAGACCAAACAGGCAACATTTGCCTAAAAGCAAAGATGAAAAGTCAAGGAGGGTCGGGGAAATTGGAGGACTAGAAATGGGGAAGGCAGGGTGGCAATGGGGAGAATGCTGACATGTTGCTGGGATAGCAACCAATGTCATGGAAAAGATTGTGTATAGATTGTGGAATGGGAAACGAATTTGCTGTGTAAATATTCACCTAAAACAATTAAATATTTTTAAAAAGGGGGGTAGATTTCAAATTAGGCAAAGAATCATTTGTAAACATCATGTCTCTCAACTTGGATTTGCATAAAGGCTAGATAAAGGAAATTTCATATTCACGTTCTTCGATAAGGATCTAGATTTTGGCAATTATGGTGGTTGAGTAAAAGCAACTTTATAAACACAATGTACACAAATTAAAAGATGGAAAAACTTTTTATTTCAAGGAGGCTGAGAAATCAAGCCATAAATCTTGTTTTTGTTGTTGTTGTTGAAGGTGAAAAGCTCATCTTTACAAAAAGGTTCATCTATACGAATAGTAAAAAACCAAACCAGTTATTGTTGGAGACTTGGTGACGAAGTGCTTAAGAGTCACGGCTGCTAACCATAAGGTCAGCAGTTCAAATCCACCAGCTGTTCCTTGGAAACCCTATGGGACAGTTCTGCTCTGTCCTATCTGGTCACTATGAGTCAGAATTGACTCAACGATAATGGGCTTGGTGTTTGGTTTTGGTTAGTTATCACTAAGGTGATTCTGACTCATAGCGACCCCATGTGTATCAGAGTAAAATGGTACTCCATAGGATTTTCAATGGCTAATTTTTTGGAAATAGATTGCCAGGCCTTTCTTCCAAGGTTTATGTGGGTAGACTTGAACTTCCAGCCTTTCACTGAGCAACCAAGTGTGTTAACATTTTGCACTCCATAGGACTATTATAATGCTTAAAAAAAAAAAAACTTATTTTGGAGTTTGCTTTTACATGAGAATGAATGGTAGATGGTATGTCAGAGACTAAGTTATAGATCAAAGGTTCCTGCACTCAAGACACACAGTTTACCTACCTATTTTACATTTGAAATTCCCACTAATGTCCTCTTTTGAAGACATGAGTGTTAACTGAAATAACACAATATTATCTGAATGAGATAACACAATAAACAATACAATAACTAACATACTAGTAAAAATATGGTTTATTGGAATAGCTACATTCATGTCCAAAGGATCTTAAGGGGCTGAAACATTGGAGAGTAAGGTGTTGATAGAAGATTTCAAGGAAAAGTGAGTGAAGTATTGAAGTGTGGGCTTAAACCAGGTATTTTAGGCTGGGTTCTCGAGAGAAGCAAAACCAGTGAAGATATTTTATATATATATATATATATATATATATACACACACACGCACACACATATATATATATATATGAAACTCAAGTGGCATAGTGGATAAGTGCTATGGCTGCTAACCAAAAGGTCAGCAGTTTGAATCCACCAAGTGCTCCTTGGAAATTCTATGGGGCAGTTCTACTTTGCCCTATAGGGTCGCTATGAGTCAGAATTACTTCAATGGCAACAGGTTTGGTTCTTTTTGGTTTATATATATATATAGAGAGAGAAATTTATATCAAGGAAATGGTTCACATGGCTGTAGAGACTAGAAAGTCCTAAGCCCATGGGTCAGGCTGGCGGATTCTCCTGACTCATGTAGCTGAGATCTACAGGTCAGAAAACATGCTTCTGGCTCACAGGTTGTGGAGGCTGACAAATCCCAAGGTTGGAAGGTAAGCTGCTAGCTCAAGTCCCAAGAACTGGAGGTTAGATGAACAGAACAGGACTCAGCTGGAGGATCCAGAGTGAGCAAAGGTCAGCAAGCTTTGGCAGAAAGTCCACATATATTGAATGCAGACCACACCTACAAGGAAATTCCCTTTCAATTCATTGGCTGCTCATAGTAGATCTCACCATGAAGGTGATTACATCATTACATAGGTGTTGAACTATATTGTAACTGCCAAACCACCGAGAATCATGGCCCAGCCAAGTTGAGACACAACTGTAACCATCAGGTGAGGGAGCTTTAGAGCACAAATTTCTATGTGTATTTTTGTATACATATAACAGAAATGAGGGGTCTGGTGTTTAATTTTATGTGTCAGCTTGGCTGAGCTATGATTGCCAGTGGCTTGGCCAAAAACTAGACTAGTTGCTCCTCTATAATGTAATGACTTTGTATAATGTTATCAACCAGTTGAAAGTGGTCTTTCCTTAGATTATTGTCTGCCTTCAGACTATGAATAGATACTTTGTCAGATTTCTCTCCCTCTTTGTCTCTCAGCTCTGTACTTTTCCCTCATCTGACCTACAGGTCTTGGGACACCAGCCTGCAGTAGTTTCCACCTGTTGCCTGACCTACAGATTTTGGACTTGCCAGTCCTCCACAATCCCATGAGCCAGCAGAAGACTCCAGCCTGTTGCCTGACCTATGAATTTGGAGCTTTAGAGTCCCACGATTGTGTGAGCCAGTCCCTTGAGTAAATCTCTCCCATTCTAGATACGTAGGTCTCACCAGTTCCATTTCTTTGGAGAACCCTAAGACAAGGAGATACTCTGGTTCTATGTTTTTTTCTTGTGCCAATCCTGGTTGATTTAATGAGGCTGGAATAGGAAATACAGAAATGAGACATGGTTAGAAATCTGCTCAAAAGAAAAGAAATAAAAATCTACAGAAAATACAGACACAGAGAGATGGGTTTAATTTAAAATATATTGCTCGTGCGCCCTGGAGCAAGATTACTTAAGTTTCCAACTTAAGTAACCTTGGACAAGTTACTTAGTCTTACTTGGCCTCATTTTTCTCACTGGTAAAATAGGATATTTATAGTATCTTCCTTATCCAGTCCTTTTTTTAAACATATGAGTTAATATATGTAAAAAGATTTAAACAGTGTTTTGTGCAAACTGATTTTTTATTATTATTAAAATAGGAAAATTGTATGTATAATTTTATTGCAGTAAGTAAATTTACCTTTTGTTTGTCCATTGTTTGGATATTTTCCAAATATATATTGAAGATGACTTTGATGTTGAAACACTAAAAGTAAAAACAAAATACAAACTCCCTCTCATCTTGTTTTCTGCTAATCAAAGGGTTTCTATTGCAAAAATACAGTGAGAATTTCCTGTATTGTGATATCCGGAACATATAAGAAGCTGGTAGTTATACTGCTTCTTGCTCAGTACTACACATACGTGGCTCACCAGTAGGTGCTTCAGGAACATTCTGTAAATACACATTTTTTTTCTTTCTGTTTCTCTCTTATAATTTCTTCATGCACAACTTTTGGATTCTTTTGCTTCCAGCCCAGCTCTGTGATCGAACACCACTTTTCCCCAACAAGCACTCCTCGGGCCTTCCCTGCATCCACCTGGGACATCATCTCTCATGGCAGGTACGTGTGCCTCCACTCAGAAAATCAACAGATAAAGGGACCCAAAACAGGCACCCCATGGACATGGCTAATTTTAGGGCAGAGCTTCAAGAGAAAGGGATATAACCGACAGAGAATTTTTTAGTCTTTCGCTATGTCAGCACCTTCTACATTTATTTCAATTTCTTGATTCATCATTCTGTAATTTATAAATAGTCTGGAAAGCTTTTCCAACAGAGGGGTTTCTTATATGGACAAGTTTAAATTCTGAATGAGAAATGAATTCCCCTGGTTATATTATGATCAATATAATTCTAGCATAGGAATAAATAGATAATGCTAAATATAAATGATACTATTCTCAAAAGCATTTAATTTTTTTTAGCACTTGTCTTGCGACTCCCAAATCTCACCCAGACTAAGGATTTGAACATTGCACTGTTGTAACTGACATTACTCTTTGGGAGCGTGCTAAAGCCAATGCAGAATCTCCTAAAGTTGAATTGTTCAGGAAAAGCCTATAAGCAAGTGATTTTGGGTAAGAGCAAAAAAATGGGTCGTTCTATATCATAATTCAATGTGCTGGGAAGTGAACTCAGCTCACCAGAGAATTACTCTCTACATTGGTTTTGGAATCTCTCATCCCCAGTTGCAAAGTGCTCCTCTCTCTTTGTCTTATACTATGTCTACAGAGCTATGAGCAGGAAAATATTCCTCAAAGCAGAGCCTGTACTGAGATTAGCAGAAAGACATACCACCAATAGTGTTATTGTCAGTAACAATGGTAGAATATGGTACATGAAAGACACTGGGCTTAGACAGGATCGAATCTTATGTCTGACCTGCACACTTGCCAGCTTTGATACCTTGAGAAAACGATGTTATTCTCGGATCCTCAGTTTTCTCATCTACCTAGTTGGAACCAGGCTATTTGCCTTGTGATTTTTTCCTGAGAGAATAAAAGTAAATGCCTGTAATGTAAGTACATAAACAGAAGTCGGAGCCTCTTGACCTCTTTCTGCACTAGATATCTAAGTTTTTTGGCCAATTAAAAACAAAAACAAAAAAAACTACTGTTAAATTTACTTTGCAGAGTTGGTGGAGATGAAAATGAGTGGATAATCTCACTGTGGAATAATTTACTGCACCAAAAAAAAAAAAAAAATGTCGGTATTGAGGTTTTAAATGGAATGTCTTCCTTTTCCGATGGTTCATTGGCAGACTGATTGTGTTAGCACACAGAAGACCTAAAGACTCAAATATTTCTCTACATATCTGTGTGTGGATCCTGACACTTCTGGATTTTCTCTCATTGGTTTTGCTTTTCAGAACTATAGCCACTGCATTTCCTCTTTAAGTCTTTGCCTTTTCTCTCTTTTTCTACAGCTTTTCAGAACAACTTATGGAACCTGATTTCTGGAGCCTTGGCAGTATTGTGCCTTTTGTTGATGGCTACTTTGGGAATTTTATTGAAAAATTGTAAGTTTTTCTAGGCATCATGCAAAGATCAGTGCTATGATAAAACTATTTAATAATATAATATATGATGCATTTTGCTAGTGCGTAATATTTCATGGATACACTTAAAACTGTACTTAATTACATAAATTCCTAATAATTTCTTATAGCATTTGCCACAGAAAGTACTCTGCCAACATCTTCTCCAGGATCCACCCTAGAACCCCAGAGAGGTAGGCTCCAATGTTTGAAAATACTCAGTTTTGGTAGAATTTTAAATTAGACAGTTGTTTGTTGTTTTTTTTTTTTTTTTTTTACAAAGAGGAGCGTGATGGTATCTCATATGGTAATATTAGTTTACTTCCCTAATTTTAGGACAGTCTCGCTCCACTGTTCTCTAATGTAAGAATGATTAAATTACATTCAAAGCACGGCATTTATATGTAAAAGGAATAAAGATAATAGTAGCATGAAATAACAGATTTCTGTCCTCTATGAATGCACATTATTAACTAACAAGTTATAAATAAACTACAGTAAATATCACAGTTAACCCTAACTCCCTGCCTGTGTCTGCCCATAGCCCTTACTTTCCGATGAAAATCCATCCTCTATGCACCTTTTCTTGCGTCATTATTTACGTCTCAGAATATAGCGCCCAGGTTTCTGCAGTTATAAAATCTACTTACACAGTAAGAGCCGGCTTAAAGCACAGTTTCTCAATGAATAGATTTCCCCCCAGTGCACTCCAAGTTCTCTCTCCTTCTGTGGCCACATGGCATTTAATTTATCTCTTATGCAATTTCAGCGCCATTTATTTGGCTAACACGCAAGTATCTACAATGTGTCAGGTCTTCTGTTACTGAGGATAAGGAATGTTGAAGACATTACTAAACTCTATTATCAAACTTCATACCAATTGTTTTATTTCGCTTCATTTTTGGGAAAAAAAAATCCAAAACGTCAAATTCGCATCAGTATTTTTGTTGACTCAGGAAATGTGATGAAATACTTTCCTCTTTTAAATCATCTCCCTTTGATCTGGTTAACTCCTATTTGTACTGCGCAGCTCAGCTTTGGGTCACTTCCTCAAAACAGATTCTTTTAACCTTTCTCTATCCCATACCCTGTTGTGTGTTCTTTTAATATACTATGCTTTTTGTATACTTACCAGAATTATCATAAAATATGATCGATAAATGATGGGTAATTGTATGTCTTACTCTATCTCTAGAATATAATCTCCATGAGGAAAATGATCACATCTGACTTGCTCACATTTACAATCCTGAGCATAGCAAACCGCAGTGTATTTAGTAGTACGTGCTCAAGACTATTTGTAGAGAAAAAAATAAATAGCAAATGGTGTTTGAATGAATAAGCAGCAGTACAAATACTTGAAATCTCCAAAGTCATCAATCATATTTTGTTTTTTTTCTTAGGCTCTGGCTGCTGTCCTTGCCAAGAGAAGTGGATTGGGTACCGATGCAATTGTTACTTCTTTTCCAATGAAGAAAAAACTTGGGCAGAAAGTAGGGATTTCTGTGCTTCTCACAATTCCAGTCTACTTCAGCTGGAAAGCAAAGATGAATTTGTATGTACTCGTGTTTCCACATTTCTTTGTTCCAGAAAACATAATATCTAAGTAAGCTGAAGATTTTGAACCAAGTCTTTAATCAGAGAGTAAATGGTGGTCATATTTGAACAAAGATTATTAACTGTCTGTACTTTGAAGCAATCATTATAAAACCTACATGACATTACTAAAAGAATTACATCTAGGAATAAAATCAATATGCCAAATGAAGTCAAAGGAATTTTCTGGATGGCTTCAAAGTAATAGATCATTGTTTAACTCATTTTATTCAAAGATCCAACTAAATGACTTTGGAATATTTAGTTCTTTGAATTTATAAATTCTTTTATGATTACATAGCTCTGTCAAGTTTCTGGAATACAATGAAGGGCCAATATAGAGGGTATGGTCATAAAAATTACCAAATTCTAAGAAAATTCCTAAGGTCCCATTCCTAAGAAAAGTGATCCAACAGAATGCAAAAATTGTCAAGCAATATCATTAACATCACATGCACGTAAAGTTTTGCTGGAGATCGCTCAAAAATGGCTTCAGCAGTACATCAGCAGAGAACTTCCAGAGATTCAAGCCCAATTCAGAGGAGAATGTGGAATGAGGGATATGATTGCTGATGTCAGATTGGTCTTGGCCGAAAACAGAGAATACCAGAAAAATGTTTGCCTGTGTTTTTTTGACTATGCAAAGGTGCGTGCATCGTAACAAATTGTGAATAACGTTATGAAAAACGGGAATTCTAGAACACTGAATTGTGCTCATGAGGAATCTATACATAGACCAAGAAGCAGCCGTTTGAAGAGAACAAGGGGATATTGTTGGTTTAAAGTCAGGAAAGGAGTGCGTTAAGGCTGTATCCTTTCACCATACGTAGTAAAATGTATGTGGAGAAAACAATCTGAGAAGCTGGAATATATGAAGAAGAATGTGGCATTAGGATTGCAGTAAGACTCTTTAACAACCTGTTATATGCAGATGACACAAACTTTCTAGTTGAAAGTGAAGAGGACTTGAAGAACTTACTGATGAAGATCAAAGACCACAGCCTTCAGTATGGATTATATCTCAACATAAAGAAACCCAAAATCCTCACAACTGGACCAATAAGCAACATCATAATAAACAGAGAAAATAGTGAATTTGCTAAGGATTTCATTTTATTTGGATCCACAATCAACGCCCTTGGAAGCAGCAGTCAAGAAATCAAACAACATATTGTGTTTGGCAAATCTGCTGCAAAAGACTTGTTTGAAGTGTTGAAAAGCCCAGGTGTCACTTTGAGGACTAAGGTGCGCCTGACCCATACCCCAGTATTTTCATGTGCATCATATGCATGCACAATGGACAATGAATAAGGAGGACCTAAGAGGAATTGATGCCTTTGGATTATCATGTTGTTTAAGAATATTGAATATACCATGGCATGTCAGAAGCAAGAACAAATCTGTCTTGGAAGAAGTACAGCCAGAGTGCTCCTTGGAAGTGAGGATGGAGAGACTTGGTTTCACATACTTTGGACATGTTATCAGGAGGGACCGGTCCCTGGAGAAAGACATCATGCTTGGTAAACTAGAGGGTGAGCTAAAAAGAGGAAGACCCTCAGCGAGATGGATTGGCACAGTGGCTGCAACAACGGACTCAAGCTTAACAACAATTGTGAAAATGGCCCAGGACCGGGCAGTGTTTTGTTGGAACCTACTTGACAGCAGCTAACAACAACACAGAAAAAGCATAAATTGCCCTAGATGTATGCAGAGACTGAGCTGAATAAAGGCTGAGTAGGTCATACCCAGGAGATTTATCCCTCGAGATAGTGTTGATTTTACAAATTTTCAGGCCGGGATTTCTGATCCCCTGTAAAGGGTATCTTCATGAGGACTCTAACTCATGGAATATGTAATGTTTTCTATATTTTTGTAACAACGTTTTTAGACCTTTAGAGAGATTTTGTGGTATTTTTCCTCCATAAGTGAATGAGGGTGTTAAAAGAGTAATACGAGCCACAGAGCTGTACCTTCTAAATTAGAAGTCAATGATGAATTCAGTTTGTGCGATTGATAGGCTGATTCTGATGCTCTGACATTAACTTTCGTAAAAGCACACTGTTCCCAGAGTACATTTAAGTTAGATTACAGTGTTTGTCTCTGTTTCCAAACAGAGCTTTAGGATTTCCGGTGGACGTTATTACTGGATTGGACTCACTTACAATGAAAGACGTGGTGCGTGGCTGTGGGAGGACGGCTCTGCCCTCTCCCGGGATCTGTAAGTTTCTGGCAGCCTGGTGCTGCCTTTTCTATGCTTCCTGAGTTTATGCTTAGTTCGCATCAGTGCAGGTAACACCCAGGAGCACTGCAGTAATCGCATGCCCAGGGCGTGAGGTTACAGAAAAGAGAATAGTGTAGCAGAATACAATTGCAGGCCAATCCAGAAAATTCAAGTTCATGCTCAGGTCACATGAACTTTAGTGTTCTTGGGCCCATAAAATAAGTTTTGACATTTTTTTTTTCCATTTTTCCTTGGAGCAAACACATAGACATATACGTACAGGCACACATCCTCACATCCTCACATACACCCGAGCGCTGACTCAGCAGTCCCGGCAGTCCAGATACAGCAGGATATGCCTTCCTTTCTTTATTCTGCTGGAGCCAAAATTCTCAACATACTCCCAATGTTTCAAATATTCTGGGTTTATCATCTGTATGTTTGTCAATTTTAAATCTTTTTTTTTCATTCCTAAACACCTAATTTCCACATAATACAATGATGAATATTAAGCTCTGATTTGTTTCTCTAGATTAAATTAAGTAATGCATTTTTAAGCAAAATAAAAGTATATTATGTATCAAAATGATTAACAACAAAGACAAGAATAGTAACAAAAAATTTCTAGTCAGAATACTATTTATTTTAGAGGGAGTAACTAAGTTTGTGCAACAATGCAATCTGAAATCTGAAAACCATGGTTATTAAAGAAAAAAGAATGATTCAGTATGTTAATATCTCACTGAAATGCTTCTGAAATTTCTATCATTAATCTGAATCATCATTGCACCTGAGCATTTCCATACCCTTTTCTCAGATGCTAATATTTTTGTCTTCATTACAGATTTCCATCGTTTCCACCTCTGAATCCACAGAACTGCACAGTGTATAAGCCACGCGGTACTATTGTAGATCAAGAATGTAAGAACAAATATGGTTTTATCTGCAAGCATCGGCATATTTAAGTGTTTCTTGGGGTTGGGGAGCAATGCAGGGTCAGGTTTACCTTTTATCTCTTCTATTGTTACTAATTATCTACTTAGGTCTATAAATTTTTCAATTTTTTGTCTTTTCATACAATTTGTACATATTTGAATCCATGTATTTTAAAATTGATTAAATTTCTGTGCCTGTACTTGAATTTATTAAGTATCAAAATAATGTTATCAATGTTTTTATTTTATTTTATGTGTTTAATTTTAAATGTATTGTAGTTTCATAGTTTCATGCATCTTTTCTTGCAAGTTATCTCTTCACAAATTTAAGTAAAACTTACAACACCAAATAATGTATATCAACATTATATCGGTGCTTCATACGGCATACTAAATTGGAAAGGCCCGTGTTCACCACTCTAAAAGTAAAAATACTTTTAATGCTTTTTGTTATAACTTTCTGGAAATAAATAAATAAATAAATATTTTTGCTTAAAGCTGAAAGTCCCAGTGCTGTATGCTAGATGACAGTTTCCTCACATGTGTTATCCAGATTCAGAGCAAAACAAATTTTTTCTCTTTTCCACAATACTCTAAATTCTGAAGAACAACTGAAGTTTTTGGTCATTACTTTGAAATACATGTTTTCAATATGATTGCTTCCACATTTTGCAAGGGAAATGAGAATCCAAGTAGTCGAAGGTGCTCAGAACTTTCTTACCCCATTTTTATCCATCAGTAAGAGAGTCAGTTACATGTGCATTGAAGATCTTACCATCAAATCTATCAGAAAAAAATTTTTCCTAAAAGTCTTGCATTGAATACTACATAATTCACCTTCTTCTTTTTTTTTGGTGAGCAGATCAAATTACCATTTGATGGTTGTTTGAAAGAGTCAAAAAAAAAAAAAAGGGCGGAAATAATGATAAGGGCTGATGCCAGGGCTTGGTTCGTATTTTACTGATCTAACAGCCACCAAAAGCCAATCCCTTTTCATGACTGTTGCATATGCGTTTTCATCAATTTGGAACGACTTCCTTATTTGCTTTATAGATTAATATTTCAATTAAATGGAAACAATCGATATCTAATAATTGATCTCAATATATAGAGAGTCAAGTTGTCTTAGTTATCTAGTGCTGCTATAACAGGAATACCACAAGTGGATAGCTTTAACAAAGAGAAGTTTATTCTCTCACAGCCCAGTAGGCTAGAAGTCCAAATGCAGGGCGCCAGCTCCAGGGGAAGGATTTCTTGCTCTGTTGGTTCTGGAAGAAGGTCCTTGTCCTCCGTCTTCCCTTGGTCTGGGAGCATCTCCGCACAGGAACCTTAGGTCCAAAGATGCTCTCTGCTCCCGGTGCTGCTTTCTTGGTGGTATGCAGTCCCCAGGTCTCTCTGCTAGGTTCTTTCCTTTATATCTTCAGAAGAGACTGGCTTAAGACATTATCTAATCTTGGAGATCCCATCAACATAACTGCCACTAATCCATCTCACTAACATCATAGTGACAGGATTTCCCACACATAGGGAAATCACATCAGGTGACAACACGGTAGACAATCATACAGTACAGGAAATCAGGACCTAGCCAAGTTGACAGATATTTTGGGGGCACACAATTCAATCCATGACACAAGAAGAGGAAAGAATCTATTAGATTTTATTTCCTAAAGAATAAATAAAATAGGACTACAATACTGAACTCCTCACACTCTTCTATGATAATTCGCTTAGGAAAAATGCACACAAATTATCTGATGAAAGATATGGAGTTTAAAACACTTGATATCTGACTAGAGAAATTATGTGTGACAGTTTCTGAATATTTACAATCTTCTGGTTTTATTGTTCATGTGTTTTTAAAGTAATACACTTTCAGTTCAACTAAAAACCAAAACAATACTGTAGAGGCATATAATGAAAATCAAGTTCCATGTCTCAAGTGTACCATCTGCCTGTCCTCCTCCCATGAGGCACAGTTTTCTGGTCTGATTTTGCTGTTTATAGTGGTTTTCTCTGTAAGAGCAAGAGTAATCTACCTGTTTATATTTAGCCACATCCAAGTATAGGTTCAAGGTTGTTCTCTTTCATGTCATTACTCTCTCAGGTGTTTTAAGCCACATCTGAGAGATCACAGACATTTATTACAGTTCCAAGAGGAGGGGGAAACAGATGGGGTTAAATATGATGGGAGATGTCTACTTTTAGAGGGCAATTCATGCTAAAATTTATCTCAGCTGGAAGAAGGAAATTCCTCTTGGCTCCTATTTACAGTTGACATGTTTCTTCAACTTCCATATCACTCCAGGGCACTGATAACAGAAGGTGTTGACTTGAATGTAGATATTGGTCATTCAAGGGAGAGTATCTTTCTCACAGCATGACCATATTATATTGAATGAGCTCAGTCCAGGCCTACCTGAGTGCTTTCTCTCGTCTTTTAAAGTTGTCAGCAAGGGGGAAGGAGTGTTTTTTTATAGGCAGGGCTTTCTATCAGCTGTTTTTTTTTTTTTTTTTATGTGACATGAAATCTCTTATACTCTCTGGGGAAAGACACTTTGTTTTTTCCTCTTCTTTGAAACAGGCTAATGTACACGGAAGTATCTAGTTGAGTAAATATCTCTGTGTTGGGTATAGAAAAGAGGTAAGAAAATGTAGAAAACACACACACACACACACACGCAAAATAACAAAATGTGATTGCCACATGTCAGTTTATACTTACGTAAGTTAACCCTGTTATCACCACTGTATCTATTTTGTATTGCTATCTAACCAATTACCATACATTTAGAGATTTGAAACAGCACGCTTTTTATTACAGTTTCCTTTGGGCAGAACAGCTTACCTGGGTCATTTGCTCGGGGTCACACAAGGCTGTAGTCAAGGTCTTGGCCAGACTGCATTCTCAGCTGGAACTCTTATAAAAGCTTATTCAGGTCCTTGGCAGAATTTAATTCCTTGTGTTTTTCTGACAAGGCTCTGAAGAACTAGTGGCTACCCCTCTCCACAGGCAATTCACTTCATGGCTGCTTGCATCTTCAAAGCCAGAAGAAAAGCATTTCTGATTTCTTCAGTCTCTGACCTCTAGAATCAATTTATGTGATTGGATCACGCCCGTCCAGTATTACCTCCCTTTCGATTAACTCAAAATCAACTTAATTATATCCGAACAATTTTCTCACCTTTGCCATGTAACCTAATCTCATCACAGGGTGACATTCCATCCTATTCACAAGTCCCACCCTCACTTAAATGGGGCAGGTTATAGAGGACATTTATACCAGGAAGCAGGACTCTCAGGGACCATCTTAGAGTATTTCCTACCACACCAACTGTCTTAGTTATCTAGTGCCACTATAACAGAAATACCACAAGTGGGTGACGTTAACACACAGAAATTTTTTTTTTTTTTTTCCTCACCGTTAGGAGGCTAGAAGTCCATATTCAGGATGCTGGCTTTAGGGGAAAGCTTTCTCTGTCAGCTCTGGAGAAAGGCTGCTGTTCCTTCAGCTTCTGCTTCCCAGTTCCTTGGAAATCTCCATGTGTCTTGGTATCTATCTCACTCCATCTCTGCTCACTGGCTTGCTTGTTTCATCTCTTAGATCTCAAAAGGGATTGACTCAAAGTACACCCTTTAGGCTAACTCTGTTTCGTTAACATAGCAAAGAAAAGCCATTCTGAAATGGGATTATAACCACAGGCATAGAGGTTAGAATTTACAACACATATTTTTGGGGGACACAATTCAATCCATAACATCAACATACACCTAAGAAAATGAAGCTTTTTTTCATATTTTATTAAATTTAATCATTGCCTTTTGAATCTTGATACCTGAGAATGTAAATCACATATTCTGCAACAAGTAACTCTATTCAATTTTTCCCAATATATTAATTCTTAACTGCTCCATAGTGACATCTACAACCTCACATAGTATACCCGAGAAGGATGGAGTTATTTTAGCCATAGGAACTGGGGCAATTCTTTTCTTATCTTTAGGGATGCCTAACATCATTCTCTTATTCCTGGTGGACACAAGGGTGGTGGACTACTGACTAACCATCTAACTAACTAACTAACCAATTTATAGTGTGCTATTTAAAGGGGACAATTTGCTTACTCGTAGCTTGTACCTGAGACAACTAGTTAGATACCCAGTCTTCACCACCTGAACCTGCTGGAGCTCTCCTAAAATCATGTTTTATCACACAGATATCAGCAGTTCAGTCTGAAGATGAAGCATGTCTTTGTGCAATTAAGAAAGATATTGGGAGGCTATTATTGAATGTCCCTTGGATCCCCACTGCTTACATAAATTCCATTTTTCATGTGTATCACATTTTTCTTTTTAATTCATTGAAAGCACTATCTGAGTACGTTCCATTGAGCTTTATAATTCCTTTCAATTATCTAACCCTGAGAAATCTTTGGGACACCTACACGTTCTTTTCCATTTCCATAGTTTTGAGCATTTTCTTTTTATGCCTTAGTGCAAGGATTAAAAACATTTTGTGAAATGCTGTATAGGAAATATTTTCAGCTTTGTGTGCTAGTCTCTGTTTCGACACCTCGGCTTAGCCATTGCCTTGCTAAAGATGTCATAGACAGTAAGTAAGTAAATGGTGTGGTGGTGTTCCAAAAAACTTTATGGACAAAAACAGATGGTATGTTGGATTTCGCCTATAGTTTGCGGCTTGCCAACCTCTGTCAAAAAGTACAAATGAGGATATAAAAGCACAAACCCTATTCTCTACTTTGCCTTACCTTTTTCCAGGTCATTTCTTAACAGTTGGAAATGGACCTGTACATTTTTCAATATAAAAACAGTTTTGTCTTTGATTATCAGTCTGTGGTTACCAGGCTGCAATATTCCACCAACAATCCTCACCTTCTGGTGTTTGTGTCATTCTATAATTTCCTCCCACATGGTATTAGATTTGATCTGTACGACCAATGGAACAACAGTACAAATGATGGCATGTTTCTTCTGAGACTAGGTCATAAAAGAAAGTGTGAATTCTGCCTCTTTTCTTTCTTCCAGATCACATGATCTGGGGGAAGGCAGTTAGCAAGTTGTGAGCCACCCTGGCTAGGGAACTGTGTGGTGAGGAATGGAAGCCTCCTATGGAAAGTCAGAAGGAACTGAGGCCTCTTGGCAGGAGCCAGGTCAGTGAGCCTTCTTGGAAATCGACCCTCCAGCCAGAGTCAAGCCTTCAGGTGACTACAGCCCAGCAGACATCCTGACAGCAACAAGAGATCCTGAGCTAGATCCACCCCTAAAGCTGTTTAGGATTCCTGTCCTTCAGAAACAGTGTGAAATAACAAATGCTTGTTGTTTATTTATTTGTATAAACTTAGGGAATGACACCTATGAACCTCGTCCACACCTGGATCTCATGAGTTTCTGGACTTAGAGCTGATGATGTAATAGGGTGATACTTTTGGGGGCCACAGAAGGGGATGAATGTATATTGCATGTGAGAAGGGCAGAAAGTTTTGGTGACCAAAGGCTGGACTCCTATATTCAGCCTCCTAGATGGCCCCTAATGGTCCCCACCTCCTGATAGTCACACCCTTTTAAAATAATCAACGATATTCTGTTAAGGTTGATCTGTGTGAGCAATAGAATATGGCCAAAGTTATGGGATAACATTTATGATGACAGGTCATAAAAGACAGTGAGGCTTCTATATTCCAAGGTGCTTGGGAAAATTTAGAATCTCACCAGCAGTTTGTGAGTTGTATTGCTCCTTTTCCTCTTCAATACATACTAAGCAAACAAACAAATAAACAAGCAAACCCGTTGTGGTGAAGTTGATTCCAACTCATAGCAACCATATAGGAGAGCGTAGAACTGCCCCCTAGGCTTTCCAAGGCTGTAAACTTTACGGAAGCAGACTGCTACTTCTTTCTCCCAAGAAGCGAGAGCTTTCAGTTTGTAGCTGAGCACTTTATCCACTATGCCACCCAGGCTCCTGTTAGTGAAGCTCTCACACATCACCTTCATCCTTCATCAATGTAGATAACACACTTATCACCCCAGAAAGTCTCCTAGTCACCCCAAGTACTACTTGGCTCCTGCTCCTATCCACACAGATGACCACTGCATGGCATTTTGTTGGTATAGATTTTCATTTTCTAAAGCTTTGTGTGTGTGTATATATATATATATACACACACACACACATATATAAGTAATATATAAGTAAAAAATTAAAAACAAATATATATATTGCTGTCAATTTGATTCCAACTTATAGTGACCCCAAAAGGTTTTCAAAGCACTTTATGAAAGTGGACTACCACATCTTTTTTCCACAGGGCCACTGGTGGTTTCCAACTGCTGACCTTTCAGTTAGCAGTCAATGGTTTTAACCACTGCACCATCAGGACTCCAGAGATATATAATATGTATATGTAGATGTACATGAGTGTGTGTGTGTGTGTGTATGTAAAACCAAACACATTGCCATCAAGTCAACTCTGACTCATAATGACCTTTTAGGACAGGTTAGAGCTGTCTCATAGAGTTTCCAAGGCTGTAAATTTTTATAGAAGCAGACTGCCACGTCTTTCTCCTTTGGAGCATGGCTGGTAGGTTAGGACCACCAATCTTTCAGTTAGCAGTCAAACATTTAATCACTGCACCACCAGGTCTTGAGAGAGAGACAGAGAGAGAGGGAAAGACCCTGGGTGTGCAATTCTAATCTGATACACATGGGGGCACCATTAGAAATAACTGACTCAATGGCAAATGTGTTTTTCATATGTATACTTATTTATGTGGTGTGTGTTTGTGTGCGTATGCATATATCTGTAACTTGAGGCTGGAGTTCTTCTACTGGGAATGTCTTTATGATTTTTTCACTTCTGAGTCAATGAACTAAGGAAAGAATGAATAATTTAAATATCATAAAACATGGTTCTGAAAAATTAGAATAATTCTCTCAAAATAACTGATCCTGATAGTGTTAAAAGTATAGTAATAACCCCTTTTTCTGTCTATTCTGTCACAATTTTCACAAATTTGTTACATCTGAATAAAAAACCGTAGGCAAAATCTTAAGCTCCCACAAATTAAGTCATTTTTATATTGGACAGAAAATGAGCAAAATTAAGCAGCTTTCTGCTGGTTTGGTTTTGTCCAGCACAAAAACCAAGAAAGGGTAGATTCTGTGGTGTATGTATACAGTGGAATACTTTGCAATGATAAAGAATAATGAAGAGTGTGTGAAACATAATGTGGGTGAATCTAGAGTATGTTATGCTGAGTGAAATAAATCAATCACATAAGAACAAATGTTGCATGATACTACTTTATAAAAATTCAAGAATAGGTTTACACATAGAAAGCAAGATTTTCTGATGGCTACCAGGGGTAGAGTAGACTCGAGTTAATTCTGGTAAAGGCAGCACAAAATATTGGAGAAGTCAGCACAATGTGACCAAGGTAAGTGAAGACACTGAGGGATACCTAAGAAGAAAGGACAACTATGGTAGATGCTATAACATACACAATTCTGCAACAGCAGTAATGACAACCACAAATTTGTGAGTGGTTATACAGGTAGATATGTATGTTACATAGGTGCGGAGGGTGTATGGGAGTACCTGTGCCTGCATATATATGTATAGTTGTGAGAATTTGTATATACATGTCTCTGTCTGCTTCATATATATTCATACATATAATAGAGCACATAGAAGGCACTGTTATAGGAACATTTTAGGCATATACCCAAACACTTGGTGGGACTAAGTTACTGGGCTTGAAGGCTAAGGACCATAGTCTTAGGGGACAACTAGGTCAATTGACATAACACAGTTCATAAAGATAATGTTCTACGTAGTTGTTTGGTGAGTAGTGTCTGGGATCTTAAAAGCTTGCGAGTGATCATCTAAGACACAGCTAAAGGTTTCTTCCCTTCTGGAGCAAAGGAGAGTGAAGGAAACCAAAGATTCAAGGAAGCAAATAGTCCATAGGACTAATGGCCCACATGAACGACAGCCTCCTTTAGCTTGAGTCAGAAGAACTAATAGTGCCTGGCTGCCACTAGCTACCACCCTGACCAGGCATACAATGGAAGATGCTGGTTAGAATGGGAGAAAAATGTCGAACAAAACTCAAATTTATGAATGAAAAGACCAAACTTATTGAACTGATAGAGACTGGAAGAACCCCTGAGACTATCACCTTAAGATGCCTTTTTAACCTGGAACTGAAGCCACTCCCAAGGTCACCTTCCAGCCAAATAGTAGACTGACCTATAAAATAAACAATAACAAGAGTGAAGAATGTGCTCCTTAGAACAATCAACTATATGAGAACAAACAGGCAACATTCGCCCAAAAACAAAGATGAAAGTCAAGCAGGGACACGGGAACTGTAGGACCGGAAATGAGGAAGACATGGCGGAAATGGGGCAAGTGCTGACATGTTGCTGGGGGCAGCAACCAATGTGACGGGAAAAATTGTATATAAATTGTTGAATGGAACACTAATTTGTTCTGTAAACTTTCACCTAAAACAGTATAAAATGTTCCAAAAAAAGGGGTGGGTAGATTTCAAATTAGGCAAAGAATCAGTTATAAACATCATGTCTCTCAACTTGGATTTGCGTGAAAGCTAGATGAAGGAAATTTCATATTCACATTCTTCAGTGAGGATCTAGATTTTAGCAATTATGGTGGTTGAGTAAAAACAACTTTATAAACACAATGTACAGAAATTAAAAAAATGGAAAATTTTTTTATTTCAAGGAGGCTGAGAAATCAAGCCACAAATCTTGTTTTCGCTGTTGTTGAAAAGCTCATCTTTACAAAAAGGTTCATCTATAGGAATAGTAAAAAAAACAAACTAGTTTTTGTTCGAGCATTGGTGGGGAAGTGCTTAAGAGCCATGGTTGCTAAACAAAAGGGGACAGCTCGAATCCAATAGCTGATCCTTAGAAACCCTATGGGGTAGTTCTACTCTGTCCTATTGGTTTGCTAGGAGCCAGAATTGACTCAGTGGCAATGGTTGGTTTTTGGTTTTGGTTAGTTATCACCAAGGTGATTCTGACTCATAGCTACCCTATGTGTATCAGAGTAAAACTATACTCCATAGGATTTTCAATATCTGATATTCTGGAAGTAGATTGCTAGACCTTTCTTCCAAGGTGCATCTGGGTAGAGTTGAACTTCCAACCTTTCAGTGAGCAGCCAAGTCTGTTAACATTTTGCATCCATAGGAATATTATACTGCTTAAAAACAAAACAAAAACCCACAAAACATGTTTTGGAGTTTGCTTTTACATGAGAATGAATGGTAGATGGTATGTCAGACTAAATTATAAATCAAAGGTTCCTGCACTCAAGACACACAGTCTACCTATCTATCTTACATTTGAAAGGCACACTAATGTCCTCTTTTGAAGACATAAGAGTGTTAACTGAAATAAAAGAATATTATCTGAATGAAATGACACAATAAACCATTACAATAATTAACATATTAGTAAAAATAGGGTTTATTAGAACAGCTACAGTCATGTCCAAAGGATCTTAAGGGATTGGAATACTGGAGAGTAAGGTGTTGAAACAAGATTTCAAGGCAAAGTGAGTGAAGTATTGAAGGGTGGCCTTAAACCAGGTTTTTTTTGCTGAGTTAAAAGCTTGCGAGTGATCATCTAAGACACAGCTAAAGGTTTCTTCCCTTCTGGAGCAAAGGAGAGTGAAGGAAACCAAAGATTCAAGGAAGCAAATAGTCCATAGGACTAATGGCCCACATGAACGACAGCAAAACCGGTGAAGCATATATATACATATATATGAAACCCTGGTGGCATAGTGGCTAAGTGCTACAGCTGCTAACCAAAAGGTCAGCAGTGTGAATCCACCAGGCGCTCCTTGGAAGCTCTATGGGGCAGTTCTACTCTGTCCTATAGGGTAGCTATAAGTCGGAATCTCTTTGATGGCAACAGGTTTCATTTCTTCAGCTTACATATAAATATATATAGAGAGAGAGATTTACATCACGGAAATTGTTCACATGGTTGTAGAGGCTACAAAGTCCCAAGTCCATGAGTCAGGCTGGAGGCTTCTCCTGACTCATGTAGCTGAGATCTGCAGGTCAGACAACAGTCTTCTAGCTCATAGGCTGTGGACGCTGATAAATCCCAAGATTGGCAGGTAAGCTCCCGGCTCAAGTCCCAAAAACTGAAGGGTATATGAACAGAACAGGAGTCAACTGCAGGATCCAGAGTGAGGAAAAGTCAGCAGCTTTGGCAGAAAGTCCACATACATGAATCCAGGTCACACCTCCAAGGAAATTCCCTTTCAACTCATCAACCGCTCATGGCGGGTCACATTACGGAGGTGATCACCTCATTACATAGCTATCGAACTACATCATAATGGCAAAACCACTGAGATTCATGGCCCAGCCAAGTAGACACACAACTTTAACCATCAAAACAGGTGAGAGAGCTTTAGAGCACAGATGTGTGTGTGTCTTTGTATGCATACAAAACTAATGAGAGATCTGATGTTTAATTGTATGTGTCAACTTGGCTGAGCTATGATTGCCAGTGGTTTGGCCAAATATTAGACTAGTTGCTGATCTATAATGCAATGTAATACAATGTAAAGGCCTTGTATATTGTAATCTAATGTAATCGATCAACCAGTTGAAAGTGGTCTTTCCTTAGGTTACTCTCTGCCTTCAGACTATGAATAGATACTTTGTCAGAGCTCTCTCCCTCTTTCTCTCTCAGCTCTGTACTTTCCCCTCATCTGACCTACAGGTCTTGGGATACAAACCTGTGGTAGTTTCCACCTGGTGCCTAATCTACAGATTTTGGACTTGCCAGCCACCCACAATCCCGTGAGCCAGCAGAAGCCTCCAGCCTGTCACCTGACTTTCAAGCCCCATAATTGTGTGAACAAGTCCCTTGAAGTAAATCTTTCTCATTCTAGATACATAGGTCTCACCAGTTCTGTTTGTTTGGAGAATCCTGAGACAGGAAGATACACTGGTATTACGTCTTTTTCCTTTGCCAATCCTGGCTGATTTAATGAGGCTGGAATGGGAAGCACAGAAATGAGACATGGTTAGACCAACTACTCTGTGCAAAAGAAAAGAAATAACAATCTACAGAAAATCTAGACACGGAGACATGGGTTTGATTTAAAAGGTATTACTCGTGTACCCCAGAGCAAGATTGCTTAGGTTTCCAACTTAAGTAACCTTGGACAAGTTATTTAGCCCTACTTGGCCTTATTTTTCTCATTGGTAAAATAGGATATTTATAGTGTCTTCCTCATCCAGTCATTTTCATAAACATATGAGTTAATATATGTAAAATGATTTGTTTTAAACAGTGTTTTCTGCACAGTAAATTATTATTATTATTAAAATAGGGAAGTTATATGTAGAATTTTATTGCAGTAAGTAAATTTACCTTTTGTTTGTCCATTTTTTGGATATTTTACAAACGTATTTTGAAGATGACTTTGATGTTGAAACACTAAAAGTAAAAACAAAACACAAACTCCCTCTCATATTCTTTTCTGCTAATCAAAGGGTTTCTATTGCAAAAATACAGTGAGAATTTCCTGTATTGTGATATCCGGAACATTTTAGAAGCTGGTAGTTTTACTGCTTCTTGGTCAGTACTACACATATGTGGCTCACCAATAGATGATTCAGGAACATCCTGTAAATACACATTTGTTTCTTTTAAATTACTTCGCGCACAGCTTTCGGATTCCTTTGCTTCCAGCCCAGCTCTGTGATCGAGCACCACTCTTCCCCAACAAGCACACCTCGGGCCTTCCCTGCATCCACCTGGGACATCACCTCTCATGGCAGGTACGTGTGCCTCCAGTCAGAAAATCAACAGATAAAGGGACCCAAAACAGGCACCCCACGGACATGGCTAATTTTAGGGCAGAGCTTTAAGAGAAAGGGATATAACCGACAGAGAATTTTTTAGTCTTTCCCTGTGTCAGCACCTTCTACATTTATTTCAATTTCTCGATTCATCATTCTGTAATTTATAAACAGTCTGGAAAGCTTTTTCAACAGAGTGCCTTCTGATAGGTCTAAATTCTGAATGAGAAATGAATTCCCCTGGTTATATTATGATCAATATAATTCTAGCATAGGAATAAAAAGATAATGTGAGATGTAAATGATACAATGCTTAAAAGTGTTCAACTCTTTTTCTTTAGCACTTGCCTTGCTTCTCCCAAATCTCACCCAGACTAACGGTTTAAACACTGTACTACTGTCACTGACATTACTCTTTGGGACTATGCTAAAGAAAATGCATCATCTCCTAAAGTTGAATTGTTTCAGGAGAAAGGCTATAACCAAGTAATTTTGGGTAAGGGCAAGAAAAAGGTTTGTTTCTATATCACAGTTCAATGTACCAGGAAGTGAACTCAGCTCACCAGAGAATTACTCTCTACATTGGTTTTAGAATCTCTCATCCCCGGTTCCAAAGTGCTCCTCTCCCTTTGTGTTATACTAGGTCTACAGAGCTATGGGCAGCTAAACATTTCTCAAATCAGAGCCTGTACCGAGATTAGCAGAAAGACATACTACCAAATACTATTATTATCAGTGACAATGGCAGAATACGTTACATGAAAGACACTGGGCTTGGGCAGGATTGAATTTTATGTCTGACTTGCTTACTTGCTGGCTTTGATACCTTGAGAAAATGATGTTTTTCTTGGACCCTCAATTGTCTCATCTACCTAGTGGGAACCAGGCTATTTGCCTTGTGATTTTTCCTGAGAGGATAAAAGTAGATGCCTGTAATGTAAGCATATAAAACAGAAGTTGCAGCCTCTAGATCTCTTTTTTACTCTAGATCTCTAACGCTGTTTGCCAATTAAAAACAAAAAAAAACTAATGTTAAATTTACAGAGTTGGTAGAAGAAAATGTGTGGATAATCTCACTAAGGAATAATGTACCCCACCAGAAAGAAAAAAAAAAAATGCTGGTATTGGTTGAAGTTTTAAGTGGAATGTCTTCCTTTTCCAGTGGTTCATTGGCAGGGTGATTGCGTTATCACATAAAAGACCTGAAGACTCAAATATCTGTGTGTGGATCCTGACAGTTCAGGATTTTCTCTCACTGGTTTTGCTTTTAAGAACTACAGCCACTGCATTTCCTCTTAAGTCTTTGCCTTTTCTCTCTTTTTCTACAGCTTTTCAGAACAATTTATGGAGCCTGATTTCTGGAACTTTGGCAGTAGTGTGCCTTTTGTTGATGGCTACTTTGGGAGTTTTATTGAAAAATTGTAAGTTTTTCTAGGCATCTTATAAAGGTCAATGCTATGATAAAAATAATCGTAAACATTACATTTTGCTCATGTGTAATATTATCTCATGGATGCACTTAAAACAGTACTTAATTATGTAAATTTCTAATAATATCTTACAGCATTTGCCACAGAAAGCATTCAGCCAACACCCTCTCCAGGATCTACCATAGAACCCCAGGAAGGTAGGCTGCAATGTTTGGAAACCCTCAGTGTTGGAAGAACATTAAAATAGACAGTTTTTTTGTTTGTTTGTTTACAGTAAGGAGCATGATGGCTTATCACATATGGTAATATAAATTTACTTCCCTAATTTTAGGGCAGTCTCATTCCATTGTCCTCTAATGAAGGAATGATTAAAGTACATTGAGAGTACATCATTTATACGTTAAAGGAATAAGGATAATATTAGCATGAAATAACAGATTTCTGTCCTCTATGATTTTTAGGTAGTTTATGAATGTACATTATTAACTAATAATTTATAAATAAATTACAGTAAATATTACAGTTAATCCTAATTCCCTGCCTGTCTGTTCATAACCCATACTTTCCTATCTCTATTATAGAATATACTTCCTACAATGTACCTATACTTCAATGAATAGTTATATCTCAGAATTTAGTGCCCAGATTTCTGAAGTTATAAAACCTACTTATACAGTAAGAGCCAGCTTAAAGTACAGTTTCTGAATGAATAGATTTACCCCAGTGCACTCCAAGTTATCTCTCCTTCTGTGACCACATGGCATTGGATTTATCTCTTATGCAATTTTAGCAGCATTTATTTGGCAAACATTTCAAGTATCTACAATACGTCCTGTCTTTCCTTACTGAGGATTAGGAACATTGAAGTCATTACCACTGCAAAACTCTTATCAGACGTCAAACTAATTGTTTTATTTATCTTCATTTTTGAAAAAAAAAAAAAATCCAAAACAACAGATGTCGTCAATGCGTGGTATTTTTCTGACTCAGAATATATGATAAAATGCTTTCCTCTTTTAAGTCACCTCCCTTTGATCTGGTTAACTCCTATTTGTACTTGGTTCACGTCCTCAAAACAGATTCTTCTAACCTCCCCCCATCCCATACCCTGTAATGTGCTCTTTTAATATACTACATTTCCTTTGTATACTTACTAAAATTATCATGAAATAGAATTCATAAATGATTGGTAACTATATGTCTTACTCTATCTCTAGAACATAATCTCCATGAGGAAAATGATCATGTCTCACTTGCTCACATTTATAATCCTGAGCGTAGCACACCGCAGTGCATGTAGTAATGTATGTTCAAAGAGTATTTGTAGAGAAAAAAATAAATACCAAATGGCTTTTGAATGAATAAAGAGCAATAAAAATATTTGAAATCTCCAATGTTATCAATCATGTTTTATTTTTCATCTTAGGCTGTGGCTGCTGTCCTTGCAAAGAGAAGTGGATTGGGTACCGATGCAATTGTTACTTCTTTTCCAATGAAGAAAAAACTTGGGCAGAAAGTAGGGATTTCTGTGCTTCTCACAATTCCAGTCTACTTCGGCTGGAAAGCAAAGATGAATTTGTATGTACTTGTGTTTCCACATTTTCTTTGTTCCAGAAAACATAATATCTATGTAAGCTGAAGATTTTGAATCAAGTCTTTAATCAGAGAGTAAACGGGTGGTCATATGTGAACAAGGATTATTAACCCTCTGTACTTTGAAGCAATCACTACAAAACCTACATAAAATTTCTCAAAGAATTATATCTAGGAATAAAATCAATATGCCAGATGAAATCAAATGAATTTTCTGGATGGCTTCAAAGTAATAGATCATTATTTAACCATTTTATTCAAAGAACCAACTAAATGTTTTTGGAATATTTAGTTCTTTTAATTGAATTTATAAATTCTTTTATAATTAGGTAGCTTCTATCATGTTTCTGGAATACAATGTAGGGCCAATAAAGGGGATATGGTCATAAAAATGACCAATTCCTAAAAAAATTCCTAAGGCCCCATCCCTAAGAAAAGTGATCCAACAGAATGCAAAATCATCTAACAATATCGTTAATATCACACTCAAGGAAAATTTTGCTGAAAATCACTCAAAAATGGTTTCAGCAGTATATCAACAGAGTACTGCCAGAAATTCAAGCCCAGTGCAGAGGAGGATGTGGAATGAGGGATATCATTGCTGATGGCAGATGGATATTGGCCAAAAGCATAGAATGCCAGAAAGATGTTACCTGTGTTTCTTTGACTATGCAAAGGCATTCAACTGTGTGGATCATAACAAATTTTGAATAACATTATGAACGAGCATTCTAGAACACTGAATTCTGCTTGTGAGAAACCTGTGCATAGACCACGAGGCAGTCGTTCAATCAAAACAAGGGGATACCACATGGCTTAAAGTCAGGAAAGGTTGCGTTTAAGTTGTATTCTTTCACCATACTTATTCAACCGTATGTGGAACAAATAATCTGAGAAGCTAGGATATATGAAGAAGAATGTAGCATTAGGATTGGAGTAAGGCTCATTAACAATGTGTTATATGCAGATGACAACCTTTCTAGTTGAAAGCGAAGAGGAGTTGAAGGACTTACTGATGAAGATCAAAGACCACAGCCTTCAGTATGGATTATATCTCAACATAAACTGAAAATCCTCACAACTGGACCAATAAGCAACACGATAATAAACAGAGAAAATATTGAATTTGCTAAAGATTTCATTTTATTTGCGTCCACAATCAATGTCCACGGAAGCCGCAGTCAAGAAATCAAATGACATATTGCATTGGGCAAACTTGCTCTTCGAAGTGTTGAAAAGCACAGGTGTCGCTTTGAGGACGAAGGTGTGCCTGACCATGCTGCAATATTTTCAGTCACCCCATATGCATGTGAAAGCTGGACAATGAATAAGGAAGACCTAAGAAGAATTGATGTCTTTGAATTATGATGTTGGTGAAGAATACTGAATATACAATGGAGTGTCAGAAAATGAACAAATCCGTCTTGAAGTACAGACAGAGTGCTCCTCGGAAGCGAGGATGGCAATATCATCTCACATACTTTGGACATTTTATCAGGAGGAACCGGTCTCTGGAGAAGGGCATCATGCTTGGTAAAGTGGAGGGTGACCTAAAAAGAGGGAGTCCCTCAGCGAGATGGGTTGACAAAATGGCTGCGACAGTGGACTCAAGCTTAACAATAATTGTGAAGATGACCCAGGACCGGGCAGTGTTTCATCAGAACCAACTTGACAGCACCTAACAACAAAAAGAAAAAGTATAAATTGCCCTATATGTATGCAGAGGATGAGCTGAATAAAGGCTAAGTAGGTCATACCCAGGAGATTTATCCCTCGAGATAGTGTTGATTTTACAGACTTTCAGACTGGGGTTTCGGATCCCCTGTACAGGGATATTCAGGAGGACTCTAACTCACGGAATAGAGAATGTTTTCTATATTTTTATAGCAATTTTTTTACACCTTTAGTCAGATTTTATGGTATTTTTCCTGCATAAATGAATGGGTGTGATAAATGAGAAATATGAGCCAGAAAGTGGTACCCTCTAAATTAGAAGTCAGGAATGATTTCAGTTCGTGCAATTGATAGGCTGATTCTGATGCTCTGACATTTTCTTAAAAGCCCACTGTTCCCAGACTACATTTAAATTAGATTACAGTGTCTGTCTCTGTTTCCAAACAGAACTCTAGGATCTCCGATGGACGTTATTACTGGATTGGACTCACTTATAACAAAAGACGTGGTGCGTGGCTGTGGGAGGACGGCTCTGCTCTCTCCCGGGATCTGTAAGTTTCTGGCAGCCTGGTGCTGCCTTTTCTACTCTTTCTGAGTTTATGCTTAGATCACATCAGTGCAGGTAACACCCAGGAGCACTGCAGTAATCTCATGCCCAGGGCGTGAGGTTACAGAAAAGAGAATAGTGTAGCAGAATACAATTGCAGGCCAATCCAGAAAATTCAAGTTCATGCTTGAGTTACATGAACTTTAGTGTTCTGGGCCCATAAGATAACTTTTGACATTTTTGTTTCCATTTTTCCATGGAGCAAACACATAGACGTGCCCGTACAGGCACACATCCTCACATCCTCACATATACACGAGCACTGACTCAGCAGTCCCGGCAGTCCAGATACAGCAGGATATGCCTTCCTTTCTTTTTTCTGGTGGAGCCAAAATTCTCAACATGCTTCCAATGTTTCAAATATTCTGGGTTTATCTTCTGTATGCTTGTAAATCTTGAATCTTATTTTCATCCATAAACATGTAATTTCCACATAATACAATGGTGAATTATAACCTCTGGTGTGTTTCTCTAGGCTAAGTCAGGTAATGCATTTTTCAACAAAATAAAGTATATTACGCATCAGAATGATTAACAACAAAGACAAGAACAATAACAAAAAGTCTCTAGTCCCAATGCTATTTATTTAAGAGGGAGTAACTAAGGTTTGTGCAACAATATAATCTGAAAACTGAAAACCATGGTTATTAAAGAAAAAAGAATGATTCCGTATGTTAATATCTTATTGAAATGCGTCTGAAAGTTCTATCATTAATCTGAATCATCATCGCACCTGAGCATTTCCATACCCTTTTCCCACATGCTAATATTTTTGTCTTCATTACAGATTTCCATTGTTTTCACCTCTAAATCCACAGAATTGCATATTGTATGATAGCGATACTATTTGGGATGAAGATTGTGGGAAGAAACATGGTTTTATCTGTAAGCAATAACTTACTGAAGTGTTTCTTGGGGCCGGGGAACAATGCGGGTTCAGGTTTACCTTTTATCTCATATTATTACTAATTATCTACTTCTTAGGTCCATAAATTTTTTGATTTTTTGTCTTATACAATTTGTATGTATTTGAATCCACGTGTTTTAAAATTGATTAAATTTCTGTACTGATACTTGAATTTATTAAGCATAGAGATAAACAATGTTATGAATATTTAGATTTTATGTGTTTAATATTAAATGTATTGTAGTTTCATGCATCTTTTCTGGCAAATTATCTCTGCACAAATATTTAAGTAAAATTTACAACACCAAATAATATATATCAACATAATTTCAGTGCTTCATGTCCTTGTTGTTGTTGTCAGGTTCCGTCGAGTCGATTCCGACTCATAGCGACCCTATGCACAACAGAAGGAAACACTGCCCAGTCCTGCGCCATCCTTACAATAGTTCTTATGCTTAAGCTCATTGTTGCAGCCACTGTGTCAATCCACCTCATTGAGGGTCTTCGTCTTTTCCGCTGACACTGTACTCTGCCAAGCATGATGTCCTTCTCCAGGGACTGATCCCTCCTAACAACATGTCCAAATTATGTAAGATGCAGTCCCTCCATCCTTGCTTCTAAGGAGCATTCTGGCTGTACTTCTTCTAAGACAGATCTGTTTGTTCTTTTGGCAGTCCATGGGATACTCAATTATCTTCGCCAACACCACAATTCAAAGGCGTCAATTCTTCTTCGGTCTTCCTTATTCATTGTCCAGCTTTCACATGCATATGATGTGATTGAAAATACCATGGCTCGGGTCAGGCACACCTAAGTCTTCAAGGTGACCTCTTTGCTCTTCAACACTTTAAAGAGGTCCTTTGCAGCAGATTTACCCAATGCAATGCGTCTCTTGATTTCTTGGCTGCTGCTTCCATGGCTCTTGATTGTGGATCCAAGGAAAATGAAATCCTTGAAAACTTCAATCTTTTCTCCGTTTATCATAATGTTGCTCATTGGTCCAGTTGTGAGGACTTTTGTTTTCTTTATGTTGAGGTGCAATCCATACTGAAGGCTGTGGTCTTTGATCTTCATTAGTAAGCGCTTCAAGTCCTCTTCACTTTCAGCAAGCAAGGTTGTGTCATCTGCATAACCTAGGTTGTTAATGAGTCTTCCTCCAATCCTGATGCCCTGTTCATCTTCATATAGTCCAGCTTTTCATACTATTTGCTCAGCATACTCATTGAATAATTATTTTGAAAGAATGCAACTCTGACACACACCTTTCCTGACTTTAATCCACTCGTTACCAACTTGTTCTGTCCGAACAACTGCCTTTTCATCTATGTAAAGGTTCCTCATGAGCACAATTAAGTGTTCTGGAATTCCCATTCTTCGCAATGTTATCCATAATTTGCTATGATCCACACAGTTGAATGGCTTTGCATAGTCAATAAAACACAAGTAAACATTCTTCTGGTAGTATCTGCTTTCAGCCAGGATCCATCTGACATCAATGATATCCCTGCTTCCACGTCCTCTTCTGAAACCGGCCTGAATTTCTGGCAGTTTCCTGTCGATATACTGCTGCAACTGTTTTTGGATGATCTTCAGCAAAATTTTTCTTGCGTGTGATATTAATGATATTGTTCTATAATTTCCACATTTGGTTGGATCACCTTTCTTGGGAATAGGCCTAAATATGGATCTCTTCCAGTCAGTTGGCCAGGAAGCTATCTTCTCTATTTCTTGGCATAGACAAGTTAGCACCTCCAGCACTGCATCTGTTTGTTGAAACATCTCAATTGATATTCCATCAGTTCCTGGGGCCTTGTTTTTCACCAATGCCTTCAGAGCAGCTTGGACTTCTTCCTTCAGTACCATAGGTTCCTGATCATATGCCACCTCTTGAAATGGTTAAACATTGACTAATTCTTCTTGGTATAATGACTCTGTATAGTCCTTCCATCTTCCTTTGATACTCCTGCGTTGTTTTATATTTTCCCCATGGAATCTTTCACTATTGCAAGTCGAGGCTTGAATTTTTTGTTCAGTTCTTTCAGCTTGAGAAATGCTGAGCGTGTTCTTCCCTTTTGGTTTTCCATCTCCAGCTCTTTGTACATGTCATTACAACACTTTACTTTGTCTTCTCGAGAGGGCCTCTGAAATCTTCAGTTCTTTTACTTCATCATTCCCTCCTTTTGCTTTAGCTGCTCGATGCTCAATAGCAAGTTTCAGAATCTCCTCTGACATCCATCTTGGTTTTTCTTTGTTTCCTGTCTTTTCAGTGACCTCTTGCTTTTTTCATGTATGATGTCCTTGATGTCATTCCACAACTTGTCTGGTCTTTGGTCACCAATGTTCAATGAATCAAATTTATTCTTCAGATGGTCTCTAAATTCAGGTGGGATGTACTCAGGTTCATATTTTGACTCTCGTGGACTTGCTCTGATGTTCTTCAGTTTCAGCTTGAACTTGCATATGAACAATTGATGGTCTGTTCCACAGTTGGCCTATGGCCTTGTTCCGACGGATAATATTGAGCTTTCTCATGGTTTCTTTCCACAGATGTAGTCAATTTGATTTTTGTGTGTCCATCTGACAAAGTCCAGGTGTATAGTTGCCGTTTATATTGGTGAAAGAAGGTATTTGCAATGAAGAAATCGTTGATCTTGCGAAATTCTATCATTTGACCTCAAGCATTGTTTCTATCACTAAGGGCATATTTTCCAGCTACTCATCCTTCTTGACATCCTTATTTGCTTTAGAGTTTTATATTTAAGTGGAAACAATCAATATCTAATAATTGATCTCAATATATAAAGAATCAAGTTGTCTTAGTCATCCAGTGCTGCTATAACAGAAATACCACAAGTGGATGGCTTTAACAAAGAGAGGATTATCTCTCAAGTCTACAAAGAGAGAAGTCTGAATTCAGTGTGCCAGCTCCAGGCAAAAGGTTTCTCTCTTTGTTGGTTCTGGAGGAAGGTCCTTGTGTGCAGTCTTGACTTGGTCTGGAAGCATCTCAGCACAAGAACCTCAGGTCCAAAGGACACTCTCTGCTCCTGGCGGTGATTTCTTGGTGGTATGAGATCAATCCCCATGGCTCTCTGGTAGTTTCTTTCCTTTATAACTCAAAAGAGATTGGTTTAAGATACTATCTAACCTTCTAGATCCCATTAACATATCTGCCACTAATCCATCTCACTAACATCATAGTCGTAGGATTTACAACGTATAGGGAAATCACATCAGATGACAAAATGGTAGAGAATCATATAGTAGTGGGAAGCGGGACCTAGGGAAGTTGACAGATATTTTGGGGGGACACAATTCAATCCATGATACAAGGAGAGGAAAAAACATTAAATTTTATTTATTAAAGACTAAATAAAATAGGGCTACAATACTGAATTCTTCGTGCTCTTCTATGATGATTCACTTAGGAAAAACGCACACAAATTGTCTGATGAAAGATGCAGATTTTAAAATGCTTGACCTTTGACTAGAGAAATTACATATCACACTTTCTGAATATTTAAAATCTTCTGGTTTTATTGTTCATGTATTTTTAAAGTAATACACTTTTAGCTCGACTAAAAACCAAATCAATAGTATAGAGGCATATAATGAAAATCAAGTTCCATGTCTCAAGTGTACCATCTCCCTGTCCTCCTCCCATGGGGCGCTGTTTCTTGGTTTGATTTTGCTGTTTATAGTGGTTTTCTCTGTAAGAGCAAGAGAAATCTACCTGTTTATATTTAGCCACATCCAAGTATAGGTTCAAGGTTGTTCTCTTTCATGTCATTACTCTCTCAGGTGTTTTAAGCCACATCTGAGAGCTCACAGACATTTATTACAGTTCCAAGAAGAGGGGGCAACAGAAGGTGTTCAATACGATGGGAGATGTCTACTTTTAGAGGGTAATTCATATCAAAAATTATCTCCACTGGAAGAAAAAAATTCTCCTTGCCCTCCAATAACAATTGAGATGTTTCTTCAGCTACTATAACACTTCAGGGCACTGATAACAGAAGGTGTTGACTTGAATGTAGATATTGGTCATCCAAGGGAGAGTATCTTTCTCATAGCATGATCACATTATATTAGATGCACTCAATTCATGCTCACTTGACTGCTTTCTCTCATCTTTTACAGTCTTTAGTAAGGGGGGGAAGAAGCATTTTTTTTTATTGGCAGGGCTTTCTCTCAGCCTTTTTTTTTTTTTTTAATGTGACACAAAATCTCTTATATACTCTCTGGGGAAAGGCACTTTTTTTTTTCTTCTTCTTTGAAATGGGCTAATGTACATGGAAATATCTAGTTGAGTAAATATCTCTGTGTTGGGCATAGAACAAAGGGACGAGAGGTAAGAAAAAGCGCAAAACACACAAACACACCAAATAACAAAACTTGATTGCCACATGTCAGCTTATATTAAGTTAATCCTGTTATCATAAACATATCTATTTTGTGTTGCTATATGTCAAATTCTTGTACATTTAGAGATTTAAAATAGCACCTTTGTTATTACAGCTTCCTTTGGGCAGAATTTGGGAACAGCTTATCTGGGTCCTTTGCTCAGGTTCACACAAAGCTGTTGTCAAGGTCTTGGCCAGACTGCATTCTCAGCTGGAGCTCTTGTCCAAGCTCATTCAGGTTGTTGGCAGAATTTCATTACTTATTTTGTTCAGACTAAGGCCGACAGCAACTAGTGGCTACCCTTCTCCATAGGCAATTCACATCATGGCTGCTTGCATCTTCAAAGCCAGAAAGAAAATGTCTCTGCTATCTTCCATCTCTGATCTCTAGACTCTCTTTTAAAATGTTCATCTGATTAGATCGGGCCCATCCAGTATTACCTCCCTTTTGATTATGTCAAAATCAACTTAATTGTATCTGAAAAATTTTCTCACTTTTGCCATGTAACCTAATCTCATCACAGGAGTGACATTCCATCCTATTCACAAGTCCCACCCTCACTTAAGTGGGGCAGGTTACAGACAGCATTTATACCAGGAAGCTGGAACCTTAGGGACCATCTTAGAGTATTTCCTACCACACCAACTGTCTTAGTTATCTAGTGCCGCTCTAACAGAAATACCACAAGTGGGTGAAATTAACAAACAGAAATATTTTTTCTCACAAATAGGAGGCTAGAAGTCCATATTCAGGATGCTGGCTCCAGGGGAAGTCTTTCTCTGTCAGCTCTGGAGAATGGCTGCTGTTTCTTCAGCTTCTGCTTCCTATTTTCTTGGAAATCTCCATGTGTCTTGGTATCTATCTTACTCCATCTCTGCTCACTGGTTTGCTTGTTTAGTCTTTTAGATCTCAAAAGGGATTGACTCAAGGTACAATTTAACATGAATCCTGTTTCATTAACATAGCAAATAACTGCAGGCATAGAGGTTAGAATTTAAAACACATATTTTGGAGGGACACACTTCAATCCATAACATCAATATACCACTAAAAAAATGAAACTTTCATTTATTTTATTAAATTTAATCTCTGCTTTTGAATCTTGATAAGATAGCTGAGAATTTAAATCACATATTCTGCAACAAGTAATTCTATTCAATTTTTCCCATGTATGAATTCTTAGCTCCTCCATAATGACATCTACAATCTCACATAGAATGCCCGAGAAGGATGGAGCTATTTTAGCCATGTTAACCAGGCTGTTCTTTGCTTATCTTTAGGGATACTTAAAATCATTTTCTTATTCTTGGATTAACTGTGGATTAGCTGACTAACCAACTAACTAACTAACCAATTTATAGTGTGCTGTTTAAAGGGGCCACTTTATTTATTGACAGCTTGTACCTGAGACAACTAGTTAGACATCCACTCTTCATCACCTGATTAGGTGGGCATAAGAGACTGCTGGAAACTGCTGGAGCTCCCCTGAAATCGTGTTTTATCACACAGATATCAGCAGTTCAGTCTAAAGATGAAGCATGTCTTCGTGTAATTAAAAATGACATTTGGAGCTTATTCCTGAATGTCTCTTGGACCCCCACTGTTTACATAAATTCCCTTTCTCATGTGTATCACAGTTTTGTTTTTTTTTTTAATTCATTGAAAGCATTATCTGAGTATGTTTTGTTGAGCTTTATGATTCCTTTCAATTATCTAACACTGAGAAATCTTTGGAACACCTAAACGTCCTTTTCCACTTCCATAGTTTTGAGCCTTTTCTCTTTATACCTCTTTCTCTTTATAGCGCAAGGCTTGAAAACATTTTGTGGCAATGCTGTATAGGAAATATTTTCAGCTTTGTGTGTTAGCCTCTGTTTCAACTTCTCAGCTCAGCCATTGCCTTGCTAAAGATGTCATAGACAATAAGTAAGTAAATGGTGTGGTTGTGTTCCAAAAAACTTTATTTACAAAAACAGATGGTAGGTTGGATTTGGCCTATAGGTTGTAGTTTGCCAACCTCTGTCAAAATGTACAAATAAGGTTACAAAAGCACCAATCTTATTCTCCACTTTGCCTTACCTTTTTCCAGGTCATTTCTTACCCATTGTAAATGGACCTGTACATTTTTCAATATAAAAACAGTTTTGTCTTTGATTATCAGTCTGTGGTAACCAGGCTGCAATATTCCACCAATAATCCGGGCCTTCTGGTGTTTGTTTCTGTCTGTAATTTCCTCCCACATGGTGTTAGGTTTGACCTGTATGACCAATAGAACAGCAGGACAAATGATGGCATGTTGCTTCTGAGACTAGGTCATAAAAGAAAGTGTGAATTCTGCCTCTTTTCTTTTTCCCACATCATATGATCTGGGGGAAGGCAGTTACCAAGTTGTGAGACACCTTGTCTAGGGGACTGTGTGGTGAGGAATGGAAGCCTCCTATGGAAAGTCACAAGGAACTGAGGCCTCTTGCCAGGAGCCATGTGAGCGAGCCTTCTTGAAAGCCGACCCTCCAGCCAGAGCCCAGCAGACATCCTGACAGCAACAAGAGATCCTAGCCAGATCCATCCCTAAAGCTGTTTAGGATTCCTGTCCTTCAGAAACAGTGTGAAATAATAAATGCTTGTTGTTTATCTATTTGTATAAACTTAGGGAATGACACCTTATGAGTTTCATCCACACCTGGATCTCCTGAGTTTCTGGACTTTGAGCTGGTGATGTAATAGGATGATACTTTTGGGTGCCACAGAAGGGGATGAATGTATATTGCATGTGGGAAGGGCAGAATAATTGGTCACCAAAGACTGGCCTCCTATATTATTCAGCCTCCTAGATGGCCCCTAATGGCCCTGATATTCACACTCTTTTAAAATAATCAACCATATTCTGTTAAGGTTGATCTGTATGAGCAATAGAATATGGCCAAAGTTATGGGGTGATGTCTGTGAGGACAGGTCATAAAAGACAGTGAGGCTTCTATATTCCGAGGTGCTTGGGAAAATTTATAATCTCACCAGCAGTTTATGTGATTTTGCGTTGCTCTTTTTCCATTCCAACACAAACTAAAAAAAAAAAAAAAATCCAAACCCATTTTGGTCAAGTTGATTCCAACTCATAGCAACCATATAGGACAGAGTAGAACTGCCCCCTAGGCTTCCCAAGGCTGTAATCTTTCCGGAAGCAGACTGCTACTTCTTTCTCCCGTGGAGCGGGACCTTTCAGTGTGTAGCTGAGCACTTTATCCACTATGCCACCAGGGCTTCTACATTTGTGAAGCTATCACACATCACCTTAATCAATGTAGATAATGTGTATAACCAACCAAACAAACAAACCAAACCCGTTGCCATGGAGTTGATTCTGACTCATAGCGACCCTATAGGCCAGCACAGAATTGCCCTATAGAGTTTCCAAGCAGCGCCTGGCGGATTTGAACTGCCAGCATTTAGGTTTGCAGCCGTAGCTCTTAACCACTATGCCACCAGGGTTTCCTAGATAACATATATATCACCCCAGAAATTCCTAGCAACCCCAAGTAATACTTTCCACCTGCTCCTATGCACACAGATGGCCATTGCATGGCATCTTGTTAGTACAGATTTTAATTTTTTAATGCTTTGTGTATATACATATATATATATAACCATGCAGTTTGTATACCTTTTGACTTTTTTTAGCCAAACATAATTATTTTCAGATTGATTTGTGTTGTTATGCATACCAATAACTGATTCCTTTTTATTGGTGAGTAGCATTCCATTTTATGGGTAAAGCACAATTTATCCATTCCCTGGTTGATAGACATTTGGGTTGTTTCCATTTTGTGGTTATCACTAATAAAGTTACTATGTGTATTCACTCACAAGACTGTGTTTGGACATAGATCTTCTTTCCTTTTGGATAAAAAATAATTTTTTAGGAGTAGAGTGGTTGGACCTTACAGTAGGTGCATGTTTACATTCTTAAAAACCTGTCAAACTGTTTTCCAAAGGGATTGCTCCATTTTATATTCCCACTAGCAGTGTTTGAGAGCTCACTTCCTCCGCATCTTGGCCAGCACTGGAACGATCTTTATACTTTTCGCCATTCTAATAAGTGTGCAGTAGTCATTCATTGTGTATTTAATTTGCATTTCTCTAATGAATTATGTTTTTGAACATCTAGTCATTTGCTTATTTGCCATATTTACATCTTTCTTGGTAATTTTTCTGTTCAAATGAGTTGCCAATTTTAGTGTTTTTACTTTCTTATTGAGTTGTGATAATATTTGTGTATTCTGTATACAAGTCCTTTATCAGACAGATGTTTTGCAAAAATTTTCTCCCAGTCTGAGGTTTGTCTTCATTCCCTTAGCAATGTCTTTCAAAGAGCAGTTTTAAACCTTGACAAAGTCGACTTTATCAATTTGTTCTTTTATAAATCATGCTTTTTATAAATCAAGCTTTGGCTAATCAAAGTCACAAATTTTTTCTTCTTTGTTTTCTTCTAGAAGATTTCTAGTTAGATTGTACATTTAGATCTATGATTTACTTTGAATTATTTGACATATTTCATGTAAGGGGTGAATCAAAGACTTTTTTTTTTTTAAATCTGTTTTTTTCCCATGCCATTTGTTAAAAATATTATCCTTGTTCCACTTAAATGCCTATGCACCTTTGTCAACAATCAAACTTCCATATACGTAGGGATCTGTTTCTGTGCTCCCTATTTTGTTTTCTAGATCTGTTTGTCTCATTTTGCAGGGAGAGCACACTGTTCTGAATACTCTAGCTGTATAAAAATTATAAAGTCTAGTAGTAATCACCCTCCAGCTTTGTTAATTTTTAACTCGTTTTGGCTGTTGTTGTATTTTGTATTCTATATGAATTTTACAATTATCTTGTCAATCAGCAACAACAACAAATAAACCTTCTGGGACTTTAGTTGTAATTGCATTGTATCTACAGATCTGTGTTGGAAAACCTGCCATATCGACAATACTGAGTCTCCTGACTCTTTAAAAATGTATATACCTTTTACCTCATTATTCTCAAATTTTTCTCAGCAATATTATGGAATTTTTGATAATATGCAGCCTTTTACATTTTTATGAGGTTTTGCTAAGTACTGCATTGCTTTTGATCCTATTACAGATTATGTTTTTATTTCAATTTTTGAATTTTTGATTGCGAGTGTATATACAATTTAATTTTTTATATTTATCTTCTATGTTTCAAACTTTTGAAACTCACTTATCAGTTCTAGTAGCATTTCTGTAGATTCCACTCAATTTTCAACATAGATGATTATATTATCTATGAATAAAGACAGCTTTCCCTGTTTCTATTTAAAACTGGATGGCTTTTATTTCTTTTTCTTGCCTGATCACAATGACCTGAATATTCAAAACAAGCTTGAATACAGCAGTGAGAGTAGACCTCGTAGTCTTATCCTTGGACAAAAACAAATCACTTTTTTATCTTTACATTTAATCTTAAGTGTAGGATTTTGTAGATGACCTTTACAAGGTTGAGGCAGTTCCCTTCTACTCCTGTTTTGGTCAGTTTTTATCAGGAGTCCAAATGTGTTTTTGTCAATTTATTTTTCTGCATCTATTTACAGCATATGGTGTCTTCTCTTAACTAATTTGTCGATATGGTAAATTACATTAATTTATTTGTCAATGTTAAAGCAACCTTTCATTCCTGGAAGAAACTCCACTTGTTTATCATATACTATCTTTTTATATATTATTGTATTCAATTTATTAAAATTTTGCTTGGAATTATAAATATATGTGAATAAATATGTACTATTTTTTATGTATTTGTGTATTTGTGTATGTGTATTTTAATCTTTGAGTAATATAAATTAGAGATTTTTAGTTTCTCCACTTCAAATTTATCTATAAATTAGATATAATTTAGACCTGATTTAGATATAAATTTATGTAATTTAATTGCCATACAAACTGACAAAAATATTACTGAGGGTAAATAGAATAAAATGTGGATGGCGTCATGTCATGTCTGTGAGACAAATTTGCATTGTACATAGTGCCATAGATCATCTCCTTAGGGACTACGATAAAACACCTTCAAAAAAAAAAAAAAACTAAACCCATTGCCGTCAAGTCGATTCCAACTCACAGCGACCCTATAGGACAGAGTAGAACTGCCCTATAAGGTTTCCTAGGAGCTCCTAGTGGATTGGAACTGCCAACCTTTTGGTTAGCAGCCATAGTTCTTAACCACTATGCCACCAGGGCTTCCACAAAATACCTTCATATACTACTAACTAGGACTTCCAACATTTTCTAATTGCCTGCTGAGGTTTCTTTAACCATTTTATTGGAGGTCCTGTAGCTATTATAAAGCCTATATGGTAAAACACAATGTTATCCTCTTTCTCACATGTCTTTAGTTGGTCCAGAGTTAAAATTTTTAGACTTGCATTTTTTTCAGCAATTATTGTTACAGTTTTTTTTTTTTAATGAAATATATGACACAGAAAGGTTGCAATAAAACATGTTGAGAACACAATCATGTTAATATTTTAGACTGCTTTTTTGTTGAGAACTTAGGGTAAGTCTTCCTTTTACTGGTTAAGAGTATAAAGCAGATTTTAGAGTAAGATTATAAAAAAAAGGGAATTTAAAAAAATAACATAGTAGCTAAACCTCTAGTCTCATAGGACAAAGAGGGTCACCTAATTCCAAATAACCTCTTCTTTTCTCCAAAATCTATAAAATCAATTAAAAAAGAAAAGAAAACCACACAGAAATCATTGCCTTTCAACATTTCTGGGAGACACACTACCACAGCCTTCAAATTATCTGTAATCAAATCAGAGAGAAAAAAAAAAATTGAACAAAACTCTTGTTCCAGCCTACCACTGCATGCCTGTGGTGTGGGGAAGGAGGATAATCCTTAGAAAATGTCATTAAAAAAGAGAATGGAGGATTTAGGTGAAACACAGACATAATTAAGCCAGGAAGAGAAAAAAAAAATACAACAATGAATATCAAAATACTTAACACAGGTCAGGACCTGGAATTTCATGCCACTGGGAAAGGGTTTGAAAGGATGTAATATCTATCAGAAGTGGCAGCCTCAGAGAAGTATTGTTCCGTAGGAGAATAATGATACCGTGGTACCCGATAAGTTATGACTGTGTAAGAAACAAAGTAAGATGGGGAAATCAAGGATCCTGCAGATGTGAAAAAGAAAAAAAGACCAACTCTTTATCATTCCCATTTTCATAATTAATGCCATCCACAAAAGAAACCGCACAGTACAGGGAAGAACTAACAGAACAGGGAGCTCTCTAACTAGGAACATTGTTCACAAAATACATAGGATTAGAAAAAACAGTTCACATCCCTACAAGCTACTGTAAAAAAAAAAAAAAAAAAGAACAGTCAGAGAATGTGAATAAAAGGTTTTTGCCTACGAAAAGTCACCCACTTTTAAAAAAAAAAAGCCACAGAGTGGAAAAATGGCAATACAATATTGGAAATTGAATTAGATATCTTCATATAATCATAGAAACAAAGGACAAGAAATGCCAAAAAATAAATTAAAAGATTGAACTGAAACAGAAGTTGACTGAACTCAAGGAATTAATAGATGTTAAAAATAGAAATGAACAAAATAGCAACCTATCAACAAAAATGAAGCACAAATACACAAGATAAGAAACAAGAAAAAAAAAAAAACTGTTGCTGTCCAGTGAATTTAGACTCATATGGGAATAATTATTGCTACAGAGGAAATTTTTAAAATATTATGAAATTACTTTCCATTACTTTGTGTGAATTCTTTGAAAATAGAGAAAATGGATAATTTCTTTTAAGTTTTCACTTATTATGCTTGGTCTCAGTAGATCCAGTATGTTAAAAAAAATAATTTTTTATAGAAGAAATAGAGAAAGTTACTCAGGCACTACTCCTGTACACACAAAAGGAGTCTCTGGGCGTCACAAATGGGGAGGCACTTGGCTACTAACCAAAAAGTTGATGGTTTGAATCCACCCAGAGGGGTCCTGGAAGAAATGCCTGGCAATCTACTTCTAAAAGATCAGAGCCATTGCAAACCCTATGGAGCACAGTTCTTACATAAATAATATGTTCTTATTTAACATATTATATCTACTGACACACATGGGGTCTCCATGAGTTGGAATTGGCTTGGTTTTTGGTTTGGTACACGCACAAAAATACATGCACATGAGCCAGAATTTTATAAAACTTCTGGGGACTGGATAGTCGAATGCTACATACGTTGTTTTAGAGCCTAGATAATAAGGAAAATATTCCAAATTCTTTTCATGATATAAATACAACTTTGATATCTAAACATGATATAAATATCACAAAAAATGACTGTGGATATTGATACAAAAATCTTAAAGTCTTAGGACGGTGGCTCCAATACTGCATTAAGGAAAGATATGTCTCCTTTTCATTGGCTTCTTGTTGTTCTTGTTGTCAGATTCAGTCAAGGTGGCGCCTGGCTCATGGCAACCCATGCACAGTGCAAACAGACCATTATGACTCAGGAAAATGCAGCCGTTCTCTGGCATTTATAAGTTTTACTTATCTTGGGAGGTTTATTTCAAAATCCATTTGCCATTTGAAACTTTTCTATATGCTCTCTGAAACTTTCTCTTCTTTCCTATCTTCATGTAGATCCAGTAGGTTAAATAAAATAATTTTTTTTATAGAAGAAATAGAGAAAGTTACTAAGGCACCACTACTACTACATACACAAAAGGAATCTCTGGGTGGCACAAATGGGGAAGCACTTGGCTACTAACCAAGAAGTTGATGGTTTGAATCCACCCAGAGGGATCTTGGAAAAAATGCCTGGCAATCTACTTCCAAAAGATCAGAGTCACTGAGAACTCTCTGTCATAATTATCTTCATCAACTTTAGCACCATTCACTTGGCAAACATTTGAGTCTTTATCATATGCTCTGTCTTATAGGCACTAAGGAGAGAAAAATGAATAAGACACCATCTCTGCTAGAGTCAGTTACCACTCTTTAAGTTAGTGGCTTTATTTACCTGTCCATCTTTCAGGGGCAACATCCACTTCCTGTATATCTATTAAAAGTCTTCTGGTATACCAGGTTCTTCCCTGGCTCAGGAAACAAGTGGTTGAGAGCTACAGCTGCTAACCAAAAGGTCACAGTTTGAATCCACCAGTCCCTTCTTGAAAACCCTATGGGGCTGCTCTACTCTGTCCTATAGAGTCACTATGAGTCAGAATCGACTTGGCAGCAATGGGTTTGGTTTGTGTGCAAAGTTTTTCTCATTTACTTCTTCCTCTCATCTAGTTAACTTCTGTTCGCCCTTAAGAACTCACCTTATGTATTATATCTTAAAAAAAATCCTTCTTTTTCCCCATCCTCTGCTACCCGCTCTTTTAGCATACTGTAGTTCTTTTAATACTTACAATATGAATAATTTATTGTAATTACTAAATGGTTGTAATTCTTTAATTCTATCTTACCCTTTCCAATACGGGATAAAGGTCATGTCTGACTTGTTCACAGTTATATCCCCTGAACGTGCCACACTGTAGTACATATAGTAGGTTCTGAATTAACATTTGTTGAAAGAATGAATAAATACAAATTGTTGTTAGCTGAGTAAACACCAGTGAAAATTGTTGAAAATTCCCATATTATTAATTATTTTCACTCTTGGACTCTGATGATATCTTCATCCAGAAAAGCAGATTGGTATCAATGCAATAGTTACCTTTTTGCTAACCAACAAGTTTCACAGAACTGGATTCTCTGTGCTTCTGAGGTCAGACCCAGCATACTTAGACGGAAAGTGAGAATGATTTAGTAGTACTCGACCCTGACTTCCCACATTTGCCTTTGGAAGGAAGCTTGATCCAGGAAAACAAACTGGCTACGTAAGGTGAATCCTTTGTTCTGGCTCCTCATTCAGATATTAAATGGATAAATATATTTGAAAAAAATTGCCTATTAATTCCCTGTACCTTGAAATACTCATTACAAAACTGGTATAAAATGTCTCAAGGATTTACACGGTAAACATCAAAACCAAATTATCAGATAGAATGTATGCAACATTTTAGGGAAAATTCAACAAGCACTGAAAAATCATCATTAATAGTCAGACACAAAAACAGAACACTGTGATGCAGGTAAGTCAAATGGTCTCATTATCATCAAACCATGCTTATTCAGTGTCTGATGGTATTGTTGGTATGTCCCTTATGGGACTTATTAGCTACATTTTTTTTCCATGGGTGATTATAGCTACAAATGATCACATAAACTAATACCTAGTTTAAACATAAAGTTATATTTCAATGTCTTATCAGTTACTAATTTCAAAGAACCAGCTAAAATGCTTTGTAATAGCTAGGTCTTCTCGTTGCTTTTATCACTTGTTTTAAATTAGTGCAGCTTTTGTTTTCTCTCTGGGGTACAATGTGAAATAAATATGGAGGGCATGGTTCTAAGAGAAAGAAGAGTGTATCATGAGTGGCGGATCAATGGGGTATATCCAGGATATTTAAATCTCAAGATATCCTTGATTCAGGGTGTTATGAGACCAGGACTCTGATTTACTGTGAAGGAAGTATTCTGTTAGAACCCTGTCTATCTTTACAAAGTTCTTCCATTATTTATGCGTCTGCAGGTGGTTACATGAGTGAGATTTTTCTGGTGGTCTTGTCTCTATAAATCAAAATCAAAAACCAAACCCAATGCCCTCAAGTCGATTCTGACTCATAGATAGCAACCTTATGATTTCAACTGATAGCAACCCTATAGGACACACTAAACTAACTGCTCCATAGGGTTTTAAAGAAGCAGCTAGTGGATTCGACCTGCTGAATTTTGGTTATCAGCTGCCTCAACCACTGCACCACCAGGGATCCCAACATCTCATCAAAACCCACCCACTACCATTGTGTTGATTCTGGCTCATGGCGATCCCACAGGATTTCCAAAGCTTGCCAATCTCTATCGAAACAGATTGCCACATCTTTCTCCCCTGGAGCTCCTGGTGGCTTTGAGTTGCAGACGTTTTGTTTAGCAGTCGACTGCTTTAACCACTGTGCAACCAGGGCTTCTTCAACTTCTTATTAGAAGATAAAAATGTTGTGTCATTGACAGGCAGAGTCTGAAGCTGGGCTATTGACTTTCTTAAAGGTGCATGGCTCCCAGAGTGAACTGAATTAATGTGACACGTTTGTCTCCATTTTCAACCAAGATTTTATAACCTCCCTACTCTCTGTATACTGGATTGAGCTCTTTTGTAGTGAAGCCTGGTTGTGGGAAGATGAGTCTGCTCTCCTGGGATGTATAAGTTTCTGGCACTTGGATGCCTTTTCCGTTCTTCATAAGCAGTGGCATCACTAGAGGGGTGCGGAGGCGGGGGAAGGAGAAGGTGTAGACTACACCAGGTAACACTGTCAGAGGGGGGTCAAACCAAAATGACTCTCTAAAAATGTTACGCAGTTTTTCAGCAGAAATTTACTATTCTGTATAAAAAATATCTTTGGAGTTAGTTATAACAAAAATATTTTTCATAAACCCACCTTGTATGTATCAATATAGCTACAAGACTAAAATTCTATGCTAATTTACTTTTTGAATGTTTTCATGCACTCCTGTCAGAGCTGTCATTATTAGTCAATTAAAATGACAGTTCGAATCATGTAGTTTCCTCTGTACACAATACAGGTATGCTCTGTTGTTTTCCTTGCTGCCAGTGTTTCTTACAGTCGCCGATGTTGTCAAATTTTCTGGTGTTTTAGCTGCAATATTGTGGTAAGTCGCATTGGTGGATCTATATCAATAACTTTTTTGAGAATGAAATAATAATTAAAGGAAAAGGAGAAAAATAAAAAAAGTTTTCCTCAGTTACTAATAATTCTTAATAATGTTAGAATTCAATGTAGAAAGACTTTACAAAATAATTCTGTACTTAGTACCCATAGAATGTAAGAAATATTACATTTAATCAATTTATGACTATTTGTCATATGTTATTCTATGACTAAAATTAATAGTAAACTTACATGTATAATAATATTGATTTTATAACTTTGATAACTAAATAGAGAAATTGACTTGCTGTGGGGAAAATGCTAAGTTTCTTCATACATGTGTAGAAATATAACTTAAATCTTAAATTTGGTTTTTAAAAAAAATTTAGTCATTACGTTTTTCTTTAAAAGCATCACTTACTTCCAAATCTGTATCTGTTTTTCATGAAATTTTATGTTCAAAATATGGTCTTAGAAAATAGTGACACATTAAAATTTACATTTGCTATAATTAACATACCCAATAGATTTACATTTTACATTTATTTTTCAAATATTGCCAATTTATTTATTTTTACTTTGCAGGGATATTCTATCATGCCTCATGGAGTACATAAATCAAAGAGGCCAAGTGGTTGCCAGCAGAGAAAAGCAAAAGAGGCAAGAATTAAATCACTGGAAACATGTGCTTGATACATGCTTCAATGTCAAAAGACCAGGTGATGGCCAGGGTTCATCAAAAAACACTGCTCCTCAGTCTCTGAAAAAAAAATGTCTTGAGTCAGGCAGGCATACCTTAGTCCTTAAAGTAATTGTGGTGGGTACAATTGTATGTCAGCTTGGCTGACCCATGATTCTCAGTGTTTTGGCAGTCGTGTAATACTGCGATCACGTCCCTGTTATGAAGTGCGACAGTAGGCCCCATGCTCATGGAATTCACTGGTCTTACCATGTTCCCCATAATCCTGAAGCAACTGGCTTGATAGAAAAATGGAATGGCCTCCTAAAGACACAGTTACTGTGCCAGCTAGGTGGAAATACCTTGCAGGGATGGAAAAATGTTGTCTAGGAGGCTGTATATGCTCTAAACCGGTGTCCAATATATGGTGCTCTTTCTTCTGTAGCCAGGATTCATGGGCCCAGGAATCAAGGGGAGAAAATGGAAGTGTAACCACTCACTATTACCCCATTGGGCCTACTCCTAAGATTTTTGCTTCCTGTCCCTGAGACCTTATGATCTGCAGGCCTAGAGGTCATAGTTCCAAAGCAGTCAGGCTTCAACCTGAAGAAACATCATTGATGCCACTAAACTGGAGGTTAAAAATGAGACCTGGTTACTTTGGGCCCCTTAAACCTCTGGATCAACAGGGGAGCAATCACAACATTACACAATGGTCAAAACACTGAGAATCATGTCTCACCAAGTTGATATGCAGTCTTAACCATCACAGTAACATCTTGCTTTTGAACAGTTTAAAGAGATCTTTTGCAGCAGATTTGACTAATGCAACTCATCTTTTGATTTCTTGACTGCTGCTTCCATGGGCATTGGTTGTGGATCCAAGTAAATTGAAATCCTTGACAACTTCAATCATTCCTCCATTTATCATGATGTTCATTATTGGTCCAGTTATGAAGATTTTTGTTTTCCTTATGTTGAGGCATAATCCATATTGAAGGTTGCAGTCTTTGATCTTTATCAATAAGTGTTTCAAGTCCTCTTCACTTTCAGCAAGCAAGGTTGTGTCATCTTCCTGGTGACAACCCCGATGCCCATTGTTCCTCCAATCTTGATGCCCATTCTTCTTCATATAGTCCAGCTTCTCAGATTATTTGCTCAGCACAGAGATGGAATAAGTATGGTGAAAGAATACAACAATGATGGACACCTTTCCTGACTTTAAATCATGTGGTATCCCCTTTTTCTGTTTGAACAACTGCCTCTTGGTCTATGCACAGTTTCCTCATGAGCACAATTAAGTGTTCTGGAATTCCCATTCCTTGCAGTGTTATTCATAATTTGTTATGATCCACACAGTCGAATGCCTTTGCATAGTCAATAAAACACGGATAAACATCTTTCTGGTATTCTCTGCTTTCAGACAGGATTATCCGACATCGGCAGTGATATCCCTTGTTCTGCATCCTCTTCTGAATTCAGCTCAAATTTCTGGTAGCTTCCTGTCAATGCGGTGCTGCAACTGCTTTTGAATGATCTTCAGCAAAATTTTACCCGTGTGTGGTATTAATGATATTGTTTGATAATTTCCTTAATCTGTTGGATCACCTTTCTTCTGAATAGGCATAAATATGAATGTCGTCCAGTTGGTTGGTATCTTAGTCATCTAGTGCTGCCATAACAGACATACCACAAGTGGATGGCTTTAACAAAGAGAAGTTTATTTTCTCACAGTCTAGTAGGTTACAAGTCCAAATTCAGGGAATCGGCTCCAAGGGAAGGTTTTCTCTCCGTTGGCTCTGGAGGAAGGTCCTTGTCTTCAATCTTTCCCTGGTGTAGTAGCTTCTCAGGCACAGGGACCCCGTGTCCAAAGGTGGTGCTTTCTTGGTGGTATGAGGTTCTCAACTCTCTGTTTCCTTTTCATGTCTTGGGAGATAAAAAGTGGTGCAGGCCACAGCCCAGGGAAACTCTATACTGGATCAGGGAGGTGACCTGAGTAAGGGCAGTGTTACAATCCCACCCTAATCCTTTTAACATAAAGTTACAATCACAAAATAGAGGCCAACCACAAAATACTGGGAATCATGGCCTAATCATGTTGACACACGAGTTTTTGGGGGTCACAATTCAATCAATGACAGTTGGCCAGGTAGCTGTCTTCCAGATTTCTTGGCACAGACAACTGAGCACTTCCAGTGCTGCATCTGTTTGTTGAAACACCTCAACTGTATTCCGCCAATTCCTGGAGACTTGTTTCTCGACAATGCCTTCGGTGCAGCTTGGATCTCTTCCTAGTACCATTGGTTCTGGATCATATGATACCTCCAGAAGTGGTTGAATGTCGACCAATTCTTTTTTGTATAGTGACCATGTGTATTCTTTCCATTCTCTTTTGATGCTTCCTGTGTGGTTTAATATTTTCTCTGTAGAATCCTGCAATATTACAACTCGAGGCTTGAATTTTTTCTTCAGTTCTTTCAGCTTGAGAAATGCTGAGTGTGCTCTTTCCTCTTGGTTTTCTATCTCCAGGTATTTGCACATGTCAGTATAATACTTTGCTTTGTCATCTCAAGCTGCCCTTTGAAATATTCTGTTCAGCTTTTTTGCTTCATCATTTCTTCCATTCACTTTAGCTACTCAGCTTTCAACAGCAACTTTTAAAGTCTCTTCTGACATTCATATTGGTCTTTTCTTTCTTCCCTGTCTTTTTAATGAGTTCTTGCTTTCTTCATGTATGATGTGCTTGATGTCATTCCACAGCACATGTGGTCTTCAGTCATTGGTTGTCAATGTCTCAAGTTTATTTTTGAGATGGTCTCTAAATTACTTTTGCTCTTGTGGACTTGTTCTAATTTTCTTCAGCTTCAACTTGAACTTGCATGTGAGCAATTGATGGTCTGTTCCACAGTTGGTCCCTGGCCTTATTTCGGCTAATGATATTGAGTTTTTTCATCGTGTCTTTCCACAGAAGTAGTCGATATGATTCCTGTGTGTTGCATCTGGACAGCACCCCATGTGTAGTTGCCAATTCTGTTGTTAAGAAAAGTATTTGTAAAGAAGAAGTCATTGGTCTTGCAAAATTCTATCATGAACTCTCCAGCATCGTTTATATCACCAAGGCCATATTTTCCAATCCTTCTTTGTTTCCAACTTCCGTATTCCAATCACAAGTAATTACCAAGGCATTTTAGTTACATGTTGGACCAAATTCAGACCTAGAAGTTGATAAAAATCTTCAATTTCTTCATTTTTGGCCTTGGTGGTTAGTGCATAACTTTGAATAATAGTCATATTAATTGGTCTTCCTTGTAGGCATATGGATATTATCCTATCATTGACAACATTATACTTCAGGATAGATCTTGTAAATTTAATTTCAATAAAGTCTAATTAATTGATACTTTCTATTTTACCTCTCTTTCCCTCCTCTTTTTTTTTTTTTTCCTTTTGGTCTTGATTAGAAAATGTCTTTCAATCCACACAGTCATACAGATATTATATGTTTTCTTTTGGAACTGATGCATTTCAAGTTAATTTTTCTATGCTTATGATGTGAAATGTAAAGATCAAAATTACTTTTATTAAGCATCATTTAAATGAAAAGGTCATTATTTTCCCCACTGAATTTTTTTTCAAAAGCGAGGTTACCATACATTTTCCAGTCTATTTCTGGTCTCTCTTCTGGTCTGTTGTTCTATCCTTGTGCCAGTACTATCCAAAACCTAACCAAACCAATTTCATTGCCATCAAGCTGATTTCAACTCACAGAGATCGTAGAAGACAGAGTAGAACTGTCCCATAGGGTTTCCAAAGAGCAGCTGGTGGATTCATACTGCCGACATTTTGGTTAACAGCCAAGCTCATAATCACTACACCACCAGAGCTCCTACTATACTGTCTTAAAATAGTGTAGTTGTATAGTAAATCTTGATACCTGACTTTATTATTTTTTTGATAAGTGCCTTCAATATTGTAGATCATTTGTATGTATATATAACACATACATATATCATCTTCTTTCTTTACCGACGTACATGTGCATGCACACAAACACACAACAGGAGTTTGTTTTTATTTTTAACTGAAATTGCGTAGACTATAAGCCACTTAGGGAGAACTAACATCTCAACAATATTGACTCTTCCCATCCTTGAACATGAAATAGCTGACATTTATTCATGTTTTCTTCTTTTCTCACAGTGAATTTGTCAGTTTCAGCAGAAAGTCTTATAAAATAGTCAGGAAGTTGAGTTGTACTTAGGAAAACCTTGTAATCCATTCATAGCGATAAATAGCATGACTCTTCTTGATCTGGACCCACTAAACCCACTGTCGTCGAGTCGATTCCAACTCATAGCTACCCTATAGGACAGAGTAGAACTGCCCCGTAGAGTTTCCAAGGAGCAAAAAATGACATCACAAGCATTCCTCTCAAGGCTATAATTTTTAGAATATTAATTGAAAGTAGAATGTGATGTTTGATAATAGACTGCATAGAACTAAAAAATAAAGGGGGTGATCTACTTTTCTGATAGAAAATACCTGTATTTCATGAAATCCAAGAATCCAAGGATAGAGTGAAACTTATTATTACTGAAAATACAAGAGGTATTTTAATGCAATTAAAGGTCAGGCTGATGAAAGGGCCCAGACCTGGTAATACTTTTAGATGTAACTGTCCTGTCTGGTTGCATCCACAGAGCTGTTATTTTTATATTCTTTACTTAACCATTATTTTCTATGGTAGGACTGACAGAAAAAGACATTAGCCTATACATTTATTTCTCTTTATTACCTCCCTTGTGCTTATATTAAGGACCATCAAAAATTCTTAAATTCAGACTTTTGTTCCAAGATTTAAGACCTATTTTTTCCAGGAAAAACACCTTCTACCAAGGCTTGGCATCCTCCTCTAAATAGTAGGCATTTATAATTTTCAAGATATTAATTTATTTTACTTAAGATCTAGCATTTTTAAATTTTCAGTGAAATTGGATGAAAATTAGTTGGATAGAAAGACGTAAAGTTAGATTTATAAATAAGGAGACACGTATTCAAATAGATTGTTTGATTAACCCATAGATAGATGATAGGCAGACTAGAATAAATTCGACCATATTGAACTTTATTATGATAACTACCAGAAATGAGGGCAACAGGACATTTGTGAAGTGAACACTTAACATCTACATAGAGAGAGTTTTGAAGAAAATGATCAAACCAAATATTCCAACAGGAAAACACACAGAATAGCCTTTATTAGACTTACATTTTCAATAATACATGCAATAGCTAAGAACTGTTGAAGTACCAAAATTATTCTCCAAGCCTTGAAATACTTTCAAACTTCCTTTTGATCTAGGATATATTTAAAATATTAAATATTAATTTTGATGTAAAATTCAAGTTTTGGGGATCTTAACAGGTACAAATGAATCTAATAAGTAACTGTAGCAATTACAAAATTATTACTACATGACTTCCACCATCTGGGTTGCCATACTCTGGAAACAATTGCATGAAACAAAGCAGAAGGTGATGACTAGTTAACATAGAAGTGTAAACAGCAAGGAGAGTACATGGGAAGAAGAGATGAATTTTTATCAAAAAGCTAGGGAAGTTTTCATGAAAGAGGTAGAATTTGAGTCATACTTTAAATAATTACCAAGTAATGATGGGGCAATATAGGAGAAAAAACACATACACTAGAAAAAGAGACATGCTTGATTGACAGCATGAAGGTTCTTAAGAATAGGTCACGACTGAAGAGGCAATCTAGGTGTCCTCGTGACCATGGAGGTAGATGTCATGGAATATAAAGGCGTAAAAGAATGTGGATTTTGTGAAACTCAGAGGACTTGCCACAGCAGGCAGAGAATCTGGCTTTTCTTTATTATGCACAAGTATCAAATAATTCAACATGTGCCATAAATTTGCCACTGGAATCTGTAATTTAAAAAAAAAAAAAGTTTGAGTAATAGTTCCAAAATCGTATCCCATAACAACTTATTTTCTAAATCTTTTTTGAGTTCCAATGGTTTTCCGTTTTTAAAGATATTGCCTTATTTGAAGGAAACCCTGGTGGCATAGTGGTTAAAGTACTATGGTTGCTAACCAAGAGGTCCACGGTTGGAATCTGCCAGGCGACCCTTGGAAACTCTATGCGGCAGTTCTACTCTGTTCTATAGTGTCCCTATGAGTTGGAATCGACTAGACGGCAGTGGGTTTTTTGGCCTTATTTGAAATAGGTTCCAAATCATTCAAAGTTTAATTGTAGCTCTATCTCTTTATGCACCATTTATTTCAGTGACGGAATTTTTTTGCTCCACGAATTCATAAAATAACTGTTGCGTTGTCTTCAACATATGTCTGTTTTGCAGCCATGAGAGAAGAAAGTGTGACTTACTCTGAGTTGCGACTTCAAACTTCCTCCCAGCGGCGGCGAAGAACACCTGAAGTATCTGGAACCAAAGGGATCAAGTGTTTTGAACCTATGGGTACATGGCTTTCTCATGTTTGTTTTATTTTACTTCATATTTTCAAACAATGCCTAAAATATGTATTAAACACTAGAACTACACACGTGGACTTTGACACATAAATAAACAAAAATATAATCTTAAAATGCAGATTATGACTTTTAAAAATTACACCACCATCAACATGATCTTTAGATGCAGAAAGTAAATGCTTTTCAAGCGAGTAAATATTTTTGCATAAAGTGATTTTATTTACCACATTTATTCTCTATATCAGAATCCCAATGGGGTGGAATAATGAGTAATTTGAGAAATACAGAAAATTAATCAATCATTGATTCATCCCTTCTATGAATTTGTAGTTATTTGTCTTATTTATTTAGTTTTCAAAAATATACCTGCCATCATCACATGTTCAAATTTTTTTTTTCATTCAGCATTTTACCATTACTCTGTTTCTATTTTACTTCTTTAATTTCATTTTTACCTTTTACTGGCCGTACATGGTTATAGGCATTTTGGGCAATAGCCCTATCATTTGAGGTTATAGACCTTTTGGGCAATAGCCCTATCATTTGAGTTGTTGTTTGCCTCCGTATTTTAACTGATATCAATAGCACAGTGATGAGCACTTTGTACAATCAAACTTTTGAATGTCTAAGTATTGAACTAATTCTGTAGGAGAGATTTCCACTAGTGTAAATACCTAAGTGTATGAACAATATTCTGGTTCTTGTTGCATATTGATAAAATGACTTTTTATGATTGTATATTTATCACAGCAACAAAATAAATAAAATAAATTAATAAAAAAGTTCAAATCTCTAATGCCAGTTGTCTCTGTATTTTCTTTTAATTTTTTTTTTTAACATTAATCCACACATATAGAAACTGGAGTATATGGAATTAAGCATTTTACCTCAAGATGTTGGGGGAAATCAAGAACCTCTCAAGGTCTCAGGTTCAGTTAACTGGCAATAACTGTTGGGTTCCAATAGGTCTCACAGTCCACGCTTGGCAGAGCTGATGACTTATTTTTTAAAATTAGAAAGTTCCAAAAAGGGAAAAAGAATTATATCAATCTTTTGGATTAATTTTCTAACCATTTTTATATTGATTTGTGCGTGTACATATATTATGTATATACTCATATACTCGCTTTCTCTCTCTCTCTATATATATGTATAAAATGAAAACCACACCTATTGCCATCGAGTTGATTCTGACTCATAGCAACTTTATAGGACGGAGTAGCAGTGCCCCACAGGGTTTGCAAGGACTTGTCAATGGATTCAAACTGTCAATGTTTTGGTTAGCAGCCAACCTCTTTACAACTGTGCTTTAATATACGTGTGTGTATACATATATAATATACATATATACACATACACATTTACATACAAATACAAATATACACATATATATCTTTTAACAAGATTAATAACTTTACTTATGAAATTATTTCTGGATTATTCTAAAGTGGCCATTTATTACTGATATATAGAAAAATGTAGATTCATATTTATATATTTATGAAATTAGAATGTTACACATTGTAAATATAAAATGTGAATAATATTTCTCTATATGGTAGGCAGTTTTCAAAAAATAATATTGTTCTGTACACAATTATGTATTCTTGACACTTTCTGAATATAATACACTTGCATTCAATTATGTAACTTTTCTTGTTTTTTGATATATAAGATTTTGCTTTTTCTCTTCATTTTTGTTTATTACAATTATTATCATTTGGTATTGTAAATCACAATGAAAATTCATCCTTGTAAATAATCATACTGCCTTTCTCATTATCTCCTTTGAGTAAATTTGTAGAAAAATTTTGGTTCAAAGAATATACACATAAGGCATGAAAATCAGCATTTTCTTATCTCAAGATTTTTCCCATATTTTAAATTTTATTTCGGTTTTCATTTTAATGGCCACATAATACTCTATAACATGTATCTATTATAATTTATCTAATGCTTTTTAAGTGTTGAATATCTGTTTTTTTAAAATTTTTGCACCTTCACAATTTTGAATAAACAATTTGTTTTGGAAATCTTAGGACAGGAAACTTTGTTCCTATTTATAAATATTAAATTCCATTTCCATAATCGGTAACAATTTATAAACACACATACAGTGTATAATTTATTATGCTTTCAAAGGCAGAGTAGTAAAATTTGTAATCTTTTATAAATGACAAATTACAACTTAACTGTATATTTACTTTTATATAAAAGAAAAATAATTTTTTTTTCCCCTTTGGCCATATGAACTTTCTCTTTGTAGAATAAGGTAGCCAAGCCCAGTATCCGTTTGTTTGTCGGAATTTATCTCAATTTCAAATTCCTATATTTAATTTTTATCTTCTTTTTTTCTGTTTGTTTACTGTGGGAATACTAATACTAACTACTTAACAGCATTACAGGAGGGTTAGAGGAGATAACGATAAGAATTCCAACCAAAAGGGTTTTCAGTCAAGTCACAATAACCTTCACATTGCTAAGTCCCCATTGACCATCTCTCAGACGTAACCTTACTTTACTTGGCTTCCTTGCTGACTACACGTGTTTCTGGTTTAACTGAATGTTTATTGATTATAGTTTTTCATGGTTATTTTTTGCCCCCTACATAGTCCCTATGTACCCTAAGTTCAATTTTTTTTTTTGTAAGTTATTAACAATCTATCATTTTGGTAGGTCTCAAACAATGTCCACTGTCCTTCGAGTCTCTCTTGCTCTTAAAAAATGGACGTAAAAGCAATGAATGAACATAACTGTAGGGTAAATTCCAAGTCTCGATAACATTGTTCAGACTGGTAATTTCTCAAAAAAAAAAAAAAAAAAACTCCAATATCATGTTTTGTACCATTCTTTCATGTATTCATTCACATACCAAGTAGTTATTGAGTGTTGACCAGGTGCCAGATACTCTTCTATCTCTTTGGTATAAAACAGTGAAAAAAAAAAAAAAGTACATACCTGAACTGATCCTGATTCCCCTCCAGAGAAAGGAGACAGAAAACAAACATGGGCATAATGAATAAGTAAATTGTAAGCATGGCCATGGAAATTCTGAAAGCATATTGTAGGATAATATAAAAACTCCCAGAATTTTCTATATCTGCCCTGGTGGCATAGTGGTCAAGAGCTATCTATGGCTGCTAACCATAACGGTCAGCAGCTCAAACCCCCCTGGTGCTCCTTGGAAACTATGGGGCAGTTCTACTCTGTCCGATAGGGTCGCTATGAGTTGGAATTGACTCGATGGCAATGCGTTTTGGTTTGGGCCTGTGGTTCTGGAGATTTTCAGCTCACTTCATCTGTGAATAATTATTTTTTCCCCCTTCAGCTCCTGAGGGAGCTGAGATAATTTCTTTCTGGCTTGTAGCAGGGATGGGCAATTGCAAATATGGTTTTTTGTTGCTTAACCCTCACCTTTCCTCAGTATAGTACACCTCAATGCTTAAAAAAAATGTCCTGGGGTTTGAAGGACAAATCCATTTGGTTTTGGTTCTAATCTTCAGATACTTGGGTTTCATTTTTTCTTATTCTGCACAATAAGAGCGAACATTTGCTGAGTATTTACATTCTAAGACACAAATATCTGTTGTCACTATTCTGTTCTTGTCTCTTCCATTCTTTGATACTTTGTTTTATACCATTTTACTCCCTTAAAGCCAAAAAAAGAAAAAGGCCTTTGCTGTCAAGGGGATTGTGACTCATGGGCACTGCATGTGTTGCACAGTAGAAGTACTCCACAGGGTTTTCTTGGCCGTAGTATTTATGCCAGGCCTTTCTTCCACGGTGCTGCTGGCAGCTGTGAACTGCCAACATTTAGGTTACTAGTTGAGCACTAACCATTCATGCCATCCAGAGACTTACCATTAGTTTAGAGAGGTTTTGTGACGAGAAAGTCACAAGAGGTTTGGGTATTAAAAATCCCGAGCGGATTTTTAAATCTTTTCTTCTTAGTGAATTCTAATAAGAAATAAATAAATAAATTCATAAATTGGAAGATACTCTGATTCTAAACTTTCTGACCTCCGAGTATGTGTATGCGTCTGTGTGTGTGTGTCTGTTTGTGGTATATGAGTGTGAACCTATAACAGAAATGGGAAGATATTCTGGTTCTAGCTTTTTGACCTTTGCCTCTCCTGGCTGATCTAAATGAGGCAGAGACAGGAAACACAGAAATGAGAGGCAGTAAAACCAACCACTTTGTGCAAAAAAAAAAAGAAAAAAAAATCTGTGGAAAATACAGACATGTAGCTCTGGGCTTGATTTGAAATATATTGCCCATCTGCTCTGGAGCAGGACTGCCTGAGTTTCAAATTTAAGTGACCTTGGACAAATTATTTGGCCCCACTGGACCTCAGTTTTCTCATCTATCAAGGATCTTCATAGCATATTCCTTATGAAGTCATTTTGATAATCATGAATTAGTATGTGAAAAAGGTTTAAATTGTATTTTACACAAAGTGAATATTTATCATTAAAATAGAAGTCTGCATAGAAAATATATTATTCTAAATCGATTTACCTTTGTCTATTTTTTCAGTATTTTCCAAATATATTTTGTAGATAAGTATGATGTTCAAACATATAAAAAAAGATTCTCACTTCTCTGATGCTAATCATAGGGTTCGTTTTACAAAAGTGCAGTGAGAATTTCCTGTTTTGTGATATCCGGAACATTTTAGAAGCTGGTCATTTTACAGCTCCTTGCTCATACTACACATATGTGGCTCACCAACAGGTGATCAAGAACATTATTTAAATATGCAATTTTTCTTTTAAATTTCCTCATCTGCGTCTTTGAATTCCATAGCCTCCAGCTCAACTCTGATCCAGCGGCGCTCTTCTCCAAACAGCACTCATCTGGGCCTTCCCTGAATCAGCCTTGAGCATCATTTCTCATGGCAGGTATGCATTTCCCCAATAAGATTATACAGATATTACATGTCCAGGAAAGATATCTCGGGGACATGACTAGTATCAGGGCAGAGCTTTAAGAGAAATAAGCATAAATGCACTGGACGTTTTTAGGCTAGCCATGTGGCTGTACTTCCCACATTGATTTTAATTTTCTGATTATAAGCTCTCTAATCTAGAAAACATTTTGTGATGCTCTTTTAACAGGTTTTAAGAGTGGTTTCTGTTAGAGGTACCCCTAGATTCTGAACAAGAACTAAATTTATGTGTTTAAATGGTGATCAACATAATTCTATCACAAAAATAGAGAATGCCAAATATTAATGACACCTTGTTTCAAAGTGTTTATTAAAAAACTGACCATTAGTGTGTGATATCCAAAGATCACCCCAATTTAGAATTTGACTCATTATACTGTTGTTAATTAAAACCACAGTCTTTGGGGGTGTGCTGACGTTAATGCAGGATCACCTAAGATTGATTCTGTATTAACATGGGATGATTTGTTCTAGGGGAAAGTCCGTAAGCAAATAATTTTGGGTTGTAAAGTTCTTGTAACAAAGGTTGTTTATGTGTCAAACTCAACGTAGTGGAATACAAATCCAGCCCTGCAGGGTATTTAGCCACGCATTGGCTGTGGAACGTCTCCAACCAGGTCCAGGGGGCTCCTGTCTCATCTCTTTGCTATAATATCTCCACAGAGCTAGGAGCAGGAAGACATTTCTCAGAGCAGAGCCTGCATTAAGATTAGCAGAAGGACACACTCCAGATAGTGTTATTGTCCGTGACAATGACAGAAAGTGTTAAAGGAAAGACTCTGGGCCTAGACACACATTACTTTGATATCTTAGTCAAAGAATGGATACATACCCACTTTGACACTGTGAGAAAATAATGTTCCTCTTGAACCCTCAGTTTTCTCATCTACCTACTGGCAATCATACTTTCCACTTTTTTATTTTGTTGACAGAATAAAACTAAATGTCTGTTATGTAAGGTCATAAAACAAAAGCTGAGCCTATTGATCTCTTCTTACTATAGAAGCTTCTTTACCAATTAAAAAAAAATAGTGGTAAATTTGCTTTACTGTCTTTTAGAGATGGAGAGGATAGCACAGAAAACGTATGGATAGTCTCACTGAAGAATAAAGTACACCACATAAAAGCCTTGGCCTCAGATGGAGTCCTGAGTTGAATGCCTTTATCTTTCAATATTTCATTGTCAAAAAACAACTGTGTTATAAAATCAAAAAATTTTTGAGAATCTCTCTAATTGGCTTCTGTTTTTAAAAGCTTTACTCCCTTTCTTTGTTCTTTAAGTCTTTGTCTATCTCTCTTTTTCTAGTTTTTCAGACCACTCCATGGAGGTTGATTTCTGGAATCTTAGGAGGAATATGTCTTTTGCTGATGGCTATCTTGGCTATTTTATTGAATAATTGGCAAGTTTCTCTAGGCAAGTATTGATATAGATCAAAACGATGATAAAACCATTTAGTAATAAAGATTTTATTTTACTAATGTGTAATATTTTGTTATCTCATGGCTTCACTTAAGTCTGTACCAAATTAAGTAAATTTGTCATTGTTTCTTATAGCATTTTCTCCAGGACTCATCATAGAACTCCAGGAAGGTAGGCTCCAAACTACACTCATAGCAACTTTATAGGACAGGGTAGAACTGCGCCACAGGGTTTCCAAGGCTGTAATCTTTATGGGAACAGACTGCCACATCTTTGTTTGGCAGAGCAGCTGGTAGGTTCAAATGACCAACATTTCATGTTTTAGTTAGCAGCCTAGCACTTTAACCGCTGCACCACCAGAAAACCTTCAAAGCACTTTATTCTTTTCTGAATCAGGAAATATGTTAAAATGCTTTCTCCATTGAAGACTATCTTTGATCTTGTGACCCTGTTTATACTGCAGAGCTCAGCTTTGGGATCTCTTCTTAAAAAATTTAAAAAAAAGAAAAGACTTTTGCAGTTTTCTCCTATTGCATGTCCTTCTACATGCTGCCTTAATGTAATGAATTTATTTTGTATACTTACCAAAGGTATCATTAAATGTAATTAATAAATGATTGGAAATTACATAATTCTGACTCCAGCTCTAGAATATAACTCTAGGGAGAAAGAGATCATTTCTCACTTGGTCACATTAACATTCTCTGAACATAGCATGCTGTGGTGTAAAAGTATATAGTAGATTCTCAGGGAATATTTGTGGAAAATATGAATAAAGCACAAATGATTTTCTTAATAATTTTTATTGTGCTTTAAGTGAAAGTTTACAAATCAAGTCAGTCTGTCACATATAAGCTTATATACACCTTACTCCATACTCCCACTTACTCTCCCCCTAATGAGTCAGCCTGCTCCCTCCTTCCAGTCTCTCCTTTTGTGACGATTTTGCCAGTTTCTAACCCTCTCTACCCTCCTATCTCCCCTCCAGACAGGAGATGCCAACGCAGTCTCAAGTGTCACAAATGATTTTTGAATGAGAAAATAGCACTGAAATTTTTAAATGTTCAGAGCCATCAATCATGTTTTATTTTTCTCTTAGACTCCGACTGCTGTTCTTGTCCAGAAAAGTGGATTGGGTATCGATGCAGCTGTTATCTTATTTTGAATGAAGAAAAAACTTGGGCAGAAAGTAGAAATTTCTGTGCTTCTCAGAATTCCAGTCTGCTTCAGCTGAAAAGCAGAGATGAATTGGCATGTACTTTATTTTTGTTTCCCACATTTTTTTTAACTTAGAAAAATATAGCATCAAAATGAGCTGAACACTTTGACTCAAGTCTTTAGTCAGAAAGTCCATGGATGGTTACATTTTGTCGAAAATAAACAACTCAGAACACCATTAACAGATTACTATGTAGGTTTAATGGTAAATTTGCAAATTGGGGCAATACACAACTTACTGTGGAAATGAGTGCTCCGATTAATACAAATTTCAAAGTACTGGTCTACAATTTTATTAGTAACTTTGAGCAAAAAACCTCTGATAGGCTGATGAGTGTGCCAGAGTACATCAATCCTGTAAGAGAGCAGTATGTGCTGCAACGTCATCAAAGCTGAAATAGAAGCCTTGCTAAGACAGTCACAGAATCAGTGAGCCAGAGTTACAAGTCCTGTGGACTCTTGGAAGCAGGCCATGTTCATTCATCTTTGTGTGTTTCAGCGAGCCTGATCACCTAGATGCAATTATGTGAAACAAGGCAAGCTGCTTCTAAAGGTTAGTTATAGTTTAAGACATACTATAGGCATGAAAACTATATATATATATATATATATATGATTATACCAAAAAACCCAAACCAAACCCAGTGCCGTCGAGTTGAGGCAACTCATAGCGACCCTATAGGACAGAGTAGAACTGCCCCATAGAGTTTCCAAGGAGTGCCTGGTGGATTCGAACTACCGACACTTTGGTTACCAGCCCTAGCGATTAACCACTATGCCAGCAGGGTTTCCTATGATTATATAGCACATAGATTTCTAACATTTAATAAGATGACCTTTAGTCTTGTGGGTAAGAGAACTCTATTCTCATAAAGTAAAATTTATGATTTCCTTTCACAATTTGATAAATGATCTATTAATTCCCTTTACCTTGAAACAATCATTAAAAACCTGATAAAAATCCTCAAAGATTTACATCATGGGGATAAAAATCAGGATGTTAGATAAAGTGCAAAAAACTTTTCAGGGAAAAGTCAAAGAAGAAATGTGAGATCACGACTTTTATTCATCAAGGAACCAACCTAACGACTGTACTCTTTAGTTCTTTTAATTGAGTTTAATTTCTTTTGGAATTTTCTAGCTTTAGTCATATATCTGGGATGTACTGTGGAACCAAAATATTGGCTATTGAATGGTACAAAAGGTTTGAACTCAACTAGTAAACTAAATGTTGGTGTTTCAAAACCAACCAGTGTGGAAGAAAGCCTTGGCAATCTTCTTCCATTAAGATTCCAGCCAAAAAAATTCTATGGAGTAGTTCTACACTGTAACACATGGGGTTGCCATTAGTTAAAATTGACTCAATAGCAACTAGCAGGAAAACAGCATCATAAAAATTCCCCCTTTCTTAACAAAAAGTGAAAATTTCTCTAGCTGTATGCAGAACCTGGGCAGAGTATAGGTTCAGTAGATTATATCCATATTTATCCCTTAAGGTACTTTTCATTTGCAATCAAACTTCAGTGGTGATCCTCTATGAAGAAAGTGTTCCATGAAAACTCTGACTCCCATTATAGCATATTGCAGTCCACAGTGAAGTGAGATTTTGTGGTATTGTTTTTTTCTTTGTAAACAAATAGATCTGATAAAAGAAATATGAACCCTATGACTGTACCTTCTAAATTAGAAGTTAAAAATGAATTTGGTTTGTGTGATTGATAGGCCATGTCTATTAATTAATCCCAGAGTAGCTTCAAGTTAGCTTAATATGTCTGTCTCTGTTTCCAAGCAGGATTTTTTGAACTACCATCGACAGTTTTACTGGCTTGGGATCTCTTATAATGAAACACATGGCACCTGGTTGTGGGAGGACGGCTCTGCTCCCTCTCAGGATCTGTAAGTTTCTGGTAGTCAGATACCTTTTCTGTTCTCTGTGAGTTAATACTTGGATCTCATCAGCACAGTTACCACCTAGGTGCACTACAACAAAGGTAAACTGTCCAGGCCACAAGATGACAGAAAAGAGAATGGTGCAACTAAATACGACTTTAGCCCAACTCAGAAATTCCAAGTCCTTGCTCAAGTAATATGAAAGGTGGTGTAGTTATGTCAATGAAGAACTTTTAATATATGACTTTTTGGTTTTTTTGTTTGTTTGTTTTGCTTTGGTACAAACACATAGTATGTGCATGCATACAATCTTGCATACATAGAGGAAACCCATGAAAGTGGTATATGCTTTATTCTGTTGGTGTCCAAATTTGTGAGCTTTCTCCCATATTTCAAATATTCTCACATTGTCATTGTTGTTGTTAGGTGCTATTGAGTTAGTTCTGACTCAGAACAACCCTATATACAACAGAAGGAAACACTGCCCGGTCCCGTGCCATCCTCACAATCATGGTTAAGCCTGAGTCCATCATTACAGCTACTGTGTCAATTCATCTCGTTTTTAAGTGCCTTCCAACCTGAGGGGCTCATCTTCCAGCACCATGTCAGGCCAGTGTTCTGCTATTATTCATAAGATTTTCACTGGCCAATTTTTTTAGAGGA